>NC_134498.1:38212475-38409194 GCF_040206685.1 Ascaphus truei
CTTTTGTGTTGCCTTGATGCTTGTCTTTTCTGCAAGTAGAAAGGCAACTAACTACATGTCACATGTAAAAATGAGATTTTGATCATGTTACATGACTTTACTCCTGTCTTTACTGGAGCACTTTGCAGACATACAGTACTACAATATCTAATAGTACAAGTGGAGATGTAAGGAATTGTGACCACAGATTTAGTTGAAAATCACACAAACCAGTTACGAGGATAACAGACCAGCATCTGCTCCTTCGGTATAGGATCAAAAGTGAAACATAGAGATAGACACACCACAGCTATAATGTCATCAGTGTCCTGGATAGGGGAAACATACTGCTGCACGGCCAAAAAGTAGTTACATCTGAATAATTGGTTGAAAAGAATATTCATGACTAGCTAAGCAACTGCATAAGAAAAACATGACATTTAATGAAGAACTATAGCATACATCCTACTGGATGTTTCAATTCCCAAGGGGACCATCCTTGGGAAAATGAAGTGAAGGAATAAAGCCCTAATAAACATTCGGTGTAACACAGGACAAGAGGCACCACACCCAGAAACAAAGTATAGACAAGTGTCAGGCTGTGCTATCACAGAGGAATGATGCTTTCTTTGACTATCTGAAAAGAAAACCAAATATCACGTACCAGCAAACCAAAGTAAAACACATGGATACAATCATTGTTACAGCACAAGGAATCTGAGGCCATCACCACAGAGTGAACCCCATATAAACAGAAGAGCACATTTGCGATCAATTACCAACAAACAAACACATTATTGCTGGCAACATAAATATGTAAATGTAAAGGCAGATGACACAACAAAGGGAAAAAAGGAGCGAGGGTAAAAGAGAGAGATGCAAGAGATTCACAGGATAATAAAACATATGTACGAATGCACAATTCGGAATGACATTGTTGTAGTACAGTATATGGGGATCAATCGGCTTTAAGAAAAATGTTGTCATAAAAATGTCAAGAAAAATATTCTAGTGGTTTCATTATCTGCTATTTTTCCAATAGGTACAGTAGGGTAATATTCATGAAGCAAAGAAACTACAGAAAGCCAGGTCATATACATATACAGCAGTGACTTTATGGACTTCTGAATAAAGAGAGAGTAAAAGAAAGCGGGAGTAAGTGGTGGAACATTCACAGTCTAATATATTATTTGTCTAAATGGGTAGCTGCCCCTGCAATGCTTTGTGATAGAGTTGCTCGCCACTTAGTAATCATCTACAGTATTAAGCTATCGGCTTTGTTCTTTCCAACCACTTCATTGCTGAAGTAAATTGTTGACAACCTCCCCTTTCTTTATCAGTTACTTCTGGGTCAAAGGAGTGACTCCTTTAGGCACAGATTCTGATAACTACATCTGAGTTTGCATCAGGGGAACCTGGTTCAATTCCTGGTGTTAGCTACTGTACTTGTGACTTTGGATAAATCTCCCTGTGCCTCGGGCATGAAATTCATAGATTGTAAAACCATCTGGGAAGGGATTGTGTCTAAAAAATCCTATGTCCTATGTATCACATGTTATATTGTAATTGTGAAGTGCTTTGAGTTATTATTATATCTTTAGTTCTGACCAATGACAAGAAGTAAGAACCTGAAAATGTTAAATGTAAACTTCATTTTACATTGCGCTGACCTACACTAATTCCTTCTCTTGAAATTTAAAGTAAATATGCTTTGACTTTGTCTTAAATCCTGTAGTTGATTAGAGATTATATTTCCCATAAATGTTATTTCCAAAACAAATATTATGAACAGATATTTTATGTATATATTCATGTGTAAATACTTCTTGAGGCTGAATGATTCTCCAGTGTAGTTTGAAATAGAGAAAAAAAAACCCTCTATTTTTATTTTTCATTTGGCAGGTTACAGTTGTTAGGCAAATAATAACGGCTTTGCATTACAATTTAAAGTAAACACCTGACTAAATTAGGCAGACTTTTATTTTAAGGGCAACGGAAACTAACATACTATTTAGCATCTATTGCGTTCCTTAGATAAAGTCTACTTCTGTTGATTGAAACGTTTCAGGTCTTATATGTCCACAGTTGCTTTCCTAAAAGGAAGTACTGTAAGTGGATCAGGTTGTAATAAGGTTTTTGTTTTTTTTTAATCAAAAAAGTGCAAACATGGTTGCAAAACATTTTTTTTTCGTGCAAACTTGTAAACTTTCATCTGGAAGATAAAGGTTTTTCATGCAATCTTGCTCTAATTTTCGCATTTTCGAGTATTCAAATAAAAAAATTAGTGACATTTATTCGCCCGAACGCTAACGAAGTGCTGAAAAGTAAAAGAATAGCGAGTCGGAGGATTTATCTGGTCAAGGTGACACGCCCTGAAGTGTTGTTGTTTTTTTCTTGAGTGATGTTATATATTTTTATCTTTTGTAAAAAAAAAATTGAATATGACATTTCTAAATGTGTTACTATTGTGTGCAGTGTATCCTTTTTAACCATTGTTTGCAGGTTGATATTTTGTCTCGTTCATGATTGGGGAGTAGCACCATCCTCCCCTGCCTTCTTGTGACACTTTTAGGCACCTCATTTATAAACTGTACAATTATGATTTCATTGTGATTAATTTGGTACATTTTTTAGTGATCCCATGACTTGTTCTATACAAATCTGTATTGTGATTTTTTTCTTATAAACGTGTGCCCCGGTCATTGTTCCTGCCAGTCTACAGGTTCTCTGCTTTGGCACCTACCTTAAATTTACACTCTAATTCTGCTCTGTAGTTGTCTTCAATCTGACACAATGCCAAATCCTCTTCCAGCTCTAACTGGAATTAATTTATTGTCTTGCCTTGAATTGTACTGTATAATGTCTCTGTTTTGCATTTGTGTCCCTTTCATACATTGAATTTGGTTCTGTCCATGATTCTTGTCCTGCATTGAATTCTGTTCCGATTCTAATTTGACTCTTTTTCAGGTCTCGCTCTGTATCCTGCTCTAGTCTTATCCTGGCTGCCTTACCCTCTACTGCCTTTGCACATTCTCTCTGGAACCTGTAACTTGGTTACAAGATACATCGTCTTCAATTTGCACCAAGAAACGTATGTTTCTGCCACCCACACTTCCGCCTTTATGGTTTCCTGACAGTGCTACTTAGAATTGTTGTTGGCAGCAAAACCCATTGCTACACCTCAAGAGATTCATTAAATATACATAATACTGACATATTGCAAAATGTTGGCCTTGTGAATTGCTTTTATTATTTAATATTTGAATGTGTAATGAAATTATTAAGTACATTATTGCAAAAACATTAATTTAACTGCACACATTTTGAGTACCGTATATCTGATATGCATGTAGTCAAAGTTGTGAATGGATGCTCAAATACTTTCAGAAAAAAATTCTTGTAAAAAAGATATACAGTACTTTGAAGAAATCAAAGCACATTCAGAGGCCTCCATTTTGAGTAGGTGATAAAAAAAGTGATTTTGAAAAAAGGTCGTAAACTTCTTCATAAACATGCAATTATTTGTTTCTGAAGGTGAAGGTCTGTAGGCTATGTGGCCTATTCACAAAGCGGGGAAATAAGTGCATTGTCGGCCGAGTTTGCATTGATTTATCGCGCACTAAAACATGAGGGCAAAAATGGTATTCACTAACGCCATTTTTTTAAAGGCCGATAAAATACTGGGCAGCCGATAGTGCTTTTTTTTATCAGCGCTATCGCGCTAGAAATCCTAGCGAGCCGCAACTGATAGAAAAAATTGCAGCCTGGAAGAGCTGCTTGGTGACGCTGCGTCTCCATACACGGCTTTTACAGGCGATCGTGCAGTAAAAATATTGATTTTGATAATAGTGTGTAGGAGCAGGGGGTCTCCTGAGCTGAGCCACATTGATTTCAGCCTCGGGGAACCCCTACTTCCCGAGATACAGGCCCCGGTATGGGGTGCCGGTCTCCCCTGTGCTTTTAAATCTCCCGCGTCACATGGCCATGGGATTTAAATCCTGCACTGGGATACCGACACCCCATAATGGGGCCTGTATCTCGGGAAGTAGGGGGCCCCCGAGGCTGAAATCAACGCGGTTCACCTCATACTGTTACTCTTTAGCAGGTGATGTTGAACGTAACCCGGGCCCTCCCTTTTCAACTCTGTCCCATACCCCTGAGAATACCCCCTTCAAATTCCAAAAAGGTCCATCTGTTGCCCATATAAATCTCTGGAGCCTGCTGCCCAAACTGGATGAACTAAGGGCATGGTGCCTTATGCATAAACCCAAAGACATTATTATCACAGGAACATGGCAAACTCCTAAAACCCTCGATGCAACTATCACCATTCAGGAATACTCCATTTCGAGGAAAGACAGGTCAAAGAGAGGAGGAGGGATATAATTTTATATTGCAGACACCTTACAATTTATGCTCCTAAATTGGACCCCAAGCCCACCCTCTTTTGAAATCCTACTTGTGTGCCATGACGTCGCACGCAAACGTAGACGCACCACGTGAGAAGCCAGAATCCGGAAACACATGGGTTGTCAAGGCAACCCTGGGTACAGCTACCTAAAACACCGGAGTGGGCAAAGGATAATGACTGTTCTCTACAAAGATCATTTACACATACATAGAGTACAACATATGCCCCCCTAGCTCCAAATTCAAAGTTATGACAAACTAAAATTAAGACAACAATGTATGTAGTTTGTAGGTCAATGCTGTTTTCCATATGACCTTTACCCAAGGGAGGAAAGGTACACTTTGGACTCAGGTGTGTCTTGAGTCATCTCCAGTTCTTTCCGCATTTGGAAGAATTGCAAAACCATATGCTCTTTCAGATATTGGTAACATTGTTTCTCATTGTTGATATGAAGTATGCTAATTATTTAGTACCCAAGGAGTTTATTTACACTTTTGCTATCAATTTACACTTGTTGGTATCTACCGTACATTAAGAACCGTATACTTTACACACAATGAATATCATTTGAATTCAGTTTCCCTAGTCAATTATATGGATTAGATAACATTTAACCCTCTCACTTTGCAGACCAATAAGCTTAAATTCAAGGTTTTTAGAAAATACATCAGAGCCTATTAGTATTACTGCGTTAAAGTTTAAAAAGTAAACATTCAGTAAAGCTGAAACATTTGCTGAACAAAATCACTGGGCCATAATATTAAATATTCATGAGCAAATGATCAATTTGCTAACTATTTATTTCATTTTAATCAAAACGCTAAAATGGGCCTATTTATCAAAATCACTTTAAAGTAGTAAATGGCTAATGGTTGCAAAGTGCTACAAGCCTCTAGTAGAGAGCTAGGCCATTAACTGTGCAAGTAGCTTCCCGATAATGATAAATGCCAAGTGTGTGATACACAAAACACATATGGATGCATAGTGCAGCAGCGATGTGTTATTGTATTTTCTAAAGCAGGGGTGCGCAAACATTGTGCACTGAACCCCCTGCCAGCCTCTGTGCTCGCGCCCCCCCACCCTTTACCTAAAATCCGGCATTAAATGATGCGCGGGGTCATGTGACATCATGTGACCCCCGGCGTCATTTGACGCACGTTCCCATGGCGACGTGCCACATCACATGACCCCGTGGCGTCATTTGAAGCTGCGTTGCCGAAGACACGGTAGAAGACACGGCAGAGGCCTCACGAGATCCCCCGGCACTTAATTTAAAAGCCGTGCGGAAGAGCGCAGGGCCTCTGCAGCCACCGTGCCCCCCCCCGCCCCAAAAAATCTTGCGTCAGCCCGGCCGGGTGCGTCCCCCACTTTGCGCATCTCTGTTCTAAAGCATGAACTTGTGGATATGTGTGTTTTTTTTTTTTTTTAAATGAATATTTATTAATAAGAAACTATTTCAACATATTCATCATAACATTTTTAGCTACATCTTGAGGGTCCCTTTTACTGCGGGCCCCTACTGAGATCCTGAACTATTCTATGTAACGTTACTGTTACCTTCCAGCCCTGTTCTGGAACTGCCATTGCATCAAGGAGAACTGAATACTGTGGATGAGGATCCGCTTGTAGGGCTGATCCCCAGACATCTTGGAGACTTTACTGCTTTGCCCACTGTGCCGTGTCTGCATTCCCATTACTGGGACATACTCCTCTCACGTGGTCCGACAATGGGATCCTAACTGATGGGGCACTATCCCTAACTGTAACACAATTAAAAGGGGCCTGATCTATACTATACTTTAAGGAATGTATCCCCTACCACTATTCCCCGAGGCTCCTCTCATTCTGCCATGCTGGAACCTCATCCCGGCACTCTCTGCTTCCTCTTTTATACCTCCTGTTACACGGTATCTCTGTGTCACCACAGGGTGGAGCACAGTATCGACTGCACACCATTTATCCCTTGTAGTGCACTAGTAAACCCAAAAAGGAGGAGGGTTACAGATGCTAAGCTTTAACACGCTTCAGCTCCCATTCATATGAATGAGCCAGACGGTGTCTTGCTGCTTCCAACCACTTAGTACATATGGGCCTAAAGAAGAAGAAACCAGACACAATTTTTTGGAACTGCATATTTTCTTGATCTTTTATTTGATCTGACTTTGCTAACCACAGTAATATATCTAATATATCTATTTTGTGTAGGAGTCACTGTCAAACGTGGACAGATGGATTATAAGATACAGTGAGAACATTCATTCCGTTCTGTTCAATAGCAATAATATTTGCTACTGAATTTCATTGATTTCCTTTGAGCTTGATTGGCAAATATCAGAATATCAAGGAGTTTAAACTAAACATTCTGTTGATAGATATTTGTATCCTTATTGTAATGATGTCATAAAGGTATTTTTGTGTTTTATGCTATAAAGAGTGCAGTTACCTGTTCTGTAATTTGGGGTAACATTCAGAGTTGCTTTTGGTGGTTCAAAAACCCACCAAACATCTTTATATATTTGGATTCAGGCACCAATAGTTTTCCTGGGACCCAGGACTAGAGGTTCCACTGCCCCCCACCCCCCACCCACATCCCCTGTGTCAGCAGCCTTGCGAACCCACCCCTCTTTCTCTTAAACACCTCCTCTCTCTTTTACTGTCCTCTATATACGCGGTGTGTAAATTGGGGCCAAGGGGAGGCGGGAGATTTTTCGGGGGTGTGGCGCGGGCGGTTGCAGAGGTCCCGCGCTGTTCCCGAAGGCATTTAAATGAAATGCTGGAGGATCGCGTGAGGCCTCTGCAACTTAACTTACCTTGATTCTGAAGGCTGCTGTGACGCGTCGCCATGGCAACGTGACATCACATGACCCTGTGGCATCATTTGACGCCGACACAAGAGGTGAGACGGGCGCGAGCCCGGGAGAAGGCAAGGGGGCGCAACTCTAATCGTTTCTGCACCCCTGCTCTATATAGCCCCCACTTTCCCAAAGTATTTCTCTCCACCCCTCTCTATCTCACACTCTTCCCCCCTCTCTCTCTCCCCATCTTACACTCTTTTCCCTCCCCCACTCACTCTTACCTCTCTCTCCCAACTCCCTCTTAACTCCAACTCTTTCCCTGTCTTAAACCCCCTCTCATACTCTCCCCCCTCTGCTATCACTCACCCACTCCCTCAATCCTCCCCCGACTCGCACTCAACTCCCTGCTCAATCACACACACACACACACACACACACACACACACACACACACACACACACACACACACACACACACACACACACACACACACACACACACACACACACACACACACACACACATTCCACACAATACCCCCATAAACATCTATGCTGTACACACACAATACCTCCCCATACATAACCCCCACAAACACATAGTACCCCCAAAAACTCCACCCACCCAGCACACAATACCCCCGCAACCCCCCACACACACATATCACCACAACCCCCCCCCCCACACACACACACACAATACCCCCACAAAACCCCCTCACAAAAAAACCTACACACACAACACACAGTTCCCTTGGGGCTGGTCTCAGGCCTCCGTTGCTGCAGCGTGTGATGTGTGTAGATGCAGAAGTCGGGCCGGACATCCGAGTGGACCGGTGAGGGAGCGAGGCCCTAAGTTGCTGGGGACAGCTGGGACTCGGCAGCAATTAGAGACCCGGCAGCCGGACACAGTCAGGCCCAACTTCCAGCGTCTGTGTTGACCAGGGCCCCTTGCAGCCGCCAGGCCCGGGACAGCTGTCCCACCCCGCCCCCCCTGTAAGCCGCCCTGTTTGGGTTATCAACATCGACTTTACAAAGTAAGGAGCTTTCTGCTATTTATTTGCCTTCTTCTTTCATGTGCTAATAACCAAGAGCCTGGCAGATTCCTGGTATCAGAGACAAAGCTACAGATGAATCAGACGAATTGTACAGGAAAACACTTTATCACTTATCCAAGGACATTGTTGATAGATGACACCATGCAGGTCATTTACAACGCACATCTACCAAGTGACAGTTACTTTCTGATTCATAAACGTATATTTAGCCATTCTTTTTTATATTTATTAAACTATCATAAGACAACATTTCTGGCTATAAGTTAACAGAGTCATTATGGGAATCCATTAACAAATGATTGCTACAGTGTTTGCCTATGGCTGATCTCTTTAGGGGATAGCACCTGAAGGGTGCTAGAAGGTCAACAACTGTAATCTGTTGTACAATTGTGATATATCTTTATCTCTAGAGAGAAATGATTGGAGATGATTGGATATTTTTCTTGTTCTTTGCCCCATTTACCAAGAAATAACAGTAGCAATGCTCATACTTTCTGTGAATTGCATGATTTGGACCCATCTCTCATGGTTACCAGTGGCACAGAGCTGCAGAGGTCAACAGTGTCTCTCTGGTGGATGGGACTAGAAGGTGGGGGCCACCATGTCTGATACCTATACTGCTAAACCTGTGTATACAGTCTACCAAAAAAGCTATACATTATTGTAAATACATTTTGCTTATATTTCTTTCTCAAAATAATGTATCAGATTGGGCAAAGATGGGGCAGACTGGGCTTAACATTTATTTAAGGAGGAGCCCTGCTGCCTCTTCCGTCTCATGAATTTGCACTGTATGGTATACAGTACTTGTATGTATATGTATGGGATTTATGTACTGTATGTGTATGGTATACAGCACCTGTATGTGTTTGTATGATATATATGTGTAACGGTGCTTCTCCCACCCGATGGGAGATTTGTCCATTACTACGGTGTATGGTACATATACCTGCTGGCAACAGGAGGGCTGAGTCATCTGCCGATGGTAGTGGGGACACAGGATCAGGCTTCTGGGGTTCATACCCCACATATCTCTCTAGCAGTGCAGCGCCTACATCTGCCGTAGGCTCCAGGAGCTGAAGGTGATCTCCCACGGTAGAACTTATTACCTCTCCCCCCAGTAAGGTCACGCACCAGGCAGGAGGTATTTAACAACAGGAATGGATTATTAATTCTGTACAGCACAGTTACACGGTAGCCAGGGTTAAGATGCATAGCCAGCAAACCCACCCACAGACAGCCGTTTCGACCTGTGGGTGGGTTTGCTGGCTATGCATCTTAACCCTGGCTGTGCTCAAAGCTGTGACCATGCAGCAAGCTTAAGCCTTTAGGGAACCATGTTAAATGTTTTGAAGCAAAAGGTGGCACTGTGTGCTCATTTGCATATCATTTCCCAGAATCCCTTGCTGCAGTGGAAGTGCTGTGTGCTGGGTGATAATGGTGAACGGCGGGTTTGCAGACCTGTCTAAGACATGCAAATGAGCATACAGTAATATTTCCATTGGATATATGCTTTGCTGTGGAGGGTTTTTGTCACTTTTTTACCCACCATAGCTTAACTATGTATGTATGTATGTATGTATGTATGTATGTATGTATGTATGTATGTATGTATGTATGTATGTATGTATGTATGTATGTATGTTTATATGTTTATATATATAGTGTATATATGTATAATTTTGTATCGGTGTATATCTGTTTTTTGCATACAATTTATATTTATTATACTATAATGTCTAACTATTATTATTATTATGAAATATGCAAAAACAAAATCCGTGAAACACCACAGTGGGGCCCAGCAGAGCTTATAACTTCTTTCTGCTGCGTTTCACTGATTTGTAGTGCCTTCAGGATGAAATCTCTGCAAAAGTCACGCTCTCCTCTCTGTTAAATCCTTCTGGCAGTGGATGCATGACATGGTTGTGCCCATTCTTTTCAGTTCCCTCGAGGTTTCAAAGCATTGCTTTGTCATGCAGCGAAGTACCATTTTGCACTGAAACGATTAAAATAAAATAAAAATATATGCTGCCTTTATTTATAAAAGTTGTAGATGATTGGAAAACAAGATTTATTTTGTTGACACAGCAATTCCCTTTTATGTAAAGGCAGATTTTATGGTTAACATTATTGTAGACATAGATGTTTGAATGAACTGCTCACCTATTAAACAAGATGTCCTAAAAAGTGGTTGGTGCAAAGGAGGTATAACAACTTATAGTAGAAAGAGTGAACCGAGAAGTTCAAGGATACCCCTATAGATGCACTCTAAACCAAACGTGTAGATATTTCTAGGCCACAAGGATAAAAAATCCCTATACCAGAAACTAAAATGGCGCAAAACAAAAAAGTTTTAATACATCAATGGTTATATTACACTCAAATGGTTAATGGAGACTCTTCCCCCTTAAGAAGCGCGTCACACGCGCGAAACACGTGTCGGATGTTGATGACGTCACGAAAGTGACCGCATCGGAGTAGCAACTGCGTGGAGACACTGGATGCCTTTACGGGTCGTATGCCACTAACTATACACAAGGGCTATGTATAGGGGTATCCTTGAACTTCTCGGTTCACTCTTTCTACTAACATTATTGTAGCCAATAGTAAAATTATATGTGACACAATAGCTCTAAACAACATGTTTTTGTATTTCTCTTGCTACATACTGTACAACATAGAGAGCAATGAAATGAGTGTGCCAGGCATGTCCATTTTTACCATTATACTTCTTAACAGTTAGTTACTGGATTCCAGAACACATTGATTAAATGTGGCATCTTGTTTATAGATGCTAGAAATACAAGATCATTTGTATTTTCATTGGAATATCATGAAATAGACCAAGGACGTGAAATAAGATCAGACATCAGGTGTTCTTTTTACAAGTTGTCAGTTGAAGGTAATGGATAATCTATCAGAGTTACAGCCAATTCCATACAGTTTGGCCATTTCTTTTGGATTTGGTAGTGCATTTTCACAGAGTTGCATACATTTATAGTTTAAATAGAAATTCATACAGATTCCAAGAGCGCTTAAACTCGAGGTCAAGCAGCCATGCTTCTTTCCTTACCGGTCGCCCAAAATAACAGCGCGTCTTGTTTTTGTTAAATAGATTAAGTAAAAGAGCAGCCTGGGCCTGAATACAGTCCCCAACATTTCTTATGAACAACCAACCGGACCACCTCAAGTGGCCTCCTCTTGGAAGTTGGACCAAGAAGTGGTGGTAGGTTGCGAACTGGCTTACGTTGGTGGCACCAGCGTTAGGACTTCAGTCTAGTAACATGACTACTGCTTTCCGATGTCCTTTCCTGGATCTTTTGAAATAGCCGTCAAAGGAGGAGATCCACTAGGCGCCAAAGCGAGATATATCACCATTCAAGTCAAAAGCAGTGAACACCGGGTGACAGTGCGATACCATTGCCACTTCGTGAATCAAGACGATAGTGTTGGAATAATTAATGTAATCGGGGCAATGTTGCAGGTATCTGGTCTGAGCACACACAGCCCCTGTAAGTTCACAACCCAAACCCACCACACCATATATATATTTGTGTCAAAAATGAATGCTACCGAGATTGTGTCTTCGTGTAATGTAACAGACAAAAACTGCCAGTGGTACTGTACATAAGTGAGGGTAATTTAGTTCAATTCTTTGGCCAAAGCATTACGCTTGCAAATCCCGCCAAGGTATCCCCTCTTTTTGCAAGTTCTAACACTACTGCACCCACAAAAAAGCTCTCCTAGCCTCTCTGATGGAGTGAGAACTATCTTCAGAGACTGGTCATTAACAGGGGCAGAACAAGACCTGCCATTTAAAAGGTGGGTTGAGTGAGCTTAGAAGCAGGGAGGAGAGGTCTCAAACCTCCAAATTGTTTACCAATAGAAATGTACAGACACACACAGCCCCTGCAAGCTCCGAACTCAAACCCACCACCGTACATATTTGTGTTTAAATGGAGTGCTGCTGAGATTGTGACCTTGTGTAATAGAACCAAAGACAAAAAGCCACAGTGCCACATCTAACATGACAAATGATACAGTAAATACTTATCTGGTCTGTATTGATGGCCAATCAGTGTCACTTTATTCTTTTTTTGTTGAATGGAAGCAGTATTTATTTTTGCTGAATCTGGACTGCCGTGCACACATGTGGAAACTAAGCAGAATTCCCAATGAACGCGCAGTTTGATATTTAAATAATGTCCTGTTCACCGGTTACTGCTTAACATTTAACATGTTGCATGAAAGCCAGATAGCAACGGTCGAGCAGATGTATTTGGTTATTGGCTTGTTAACGGTTCATAATTCAAATAACTTAATTTAAATAACATTACAAATCTGCAATAGGAATTACATTCATGGAGAGAACAATTGCACATGCTTTTTTTATTTTACTGGAATTATTTAAATTGAATGTCTGTGTTTGGCATAAAACTTGGCAATTTACATTGGTACATTTTTACAGGAAATGTTTACCATACTGCAGCTACAATACTACATACATAGTATTTTCCCTTGCAAGCAGCTGCAGCATAAAAAATAACACTGGGTAGCAGAACAAGCCCTTTTTTCACATAGCTCCTGTTGCTAAGGAAACCACTTCCCTTGTCTAAACGTGTTAAGAAGATCTGACTCATTTGTATTCTGACTTTCAATCAGGGCAGTCCCTTACTGGTGGCATTGTGGTCTTTGTGGCAAATAAAACAACAGAAGACAGAAGGTCCAAAAATATCTGACAATACTAAAACACATCTACAAAAAAATGTGTCATTTTGCCCCTGTTGTTTAAAACGCCATTATCAGAGGCCAATTGCTACAACAAAGCATTAAAAGGACATTTTTTTACTTTGGACTTTTACGTCTTGTATGCAATGTAAAAAATACCAATATATTTGTGGGGATGAGAGAATATAATTCACTTACAGACAGGTCAACCCCTTGCTGGTTTTCTTTTGATTGTCACTCTTTCTGTCCACGTGACGTGATCGGGAGACGACATTACGAGATTCTGTTGGTGACCCCCAGCTCCCACGTGACGTGATCGGAAGATGACATTATGAGATTCTGTTGGTGACCCCCTGCTCCCACGTGACGTGATCGGGAGATGACAGTACGAGATTCTGTTGGTGACCCCCTGCTCCCACGTGACGTGATCGGGAGATGACATTACGAGATTCTGTTGGTGACCTCTGCTCCCACGTGAAGTGATCGGGAGAGGACATTATGAGTTTCTGTTGGCGACACCTGCAGCCATGTGACGTGATCGGGAGATGACATCACAAGCTTCAGTTGGGGACTTCCGTGGCCATCTGATGTGATGAAGAGATGACATCAGGAGTTTCTGTTGGTGACGTTGGTGACCTCATTCTGTCCTATTTGTTTTGTTTTATTATTTGCTAAAACCAGCACCAAAAAAATAACTAGAAAAATATATCTCCAGAACCGGGGGTCATTGGACATTGGTGGACCACAGATCTTTGGGGGGCTTCCGGTTCTGGTAAAATATACAAAAACAAAATGGCAGCGGCGATTGCTAGTTTAATCCCATTATTTTAAAGTAAATATAAATGGAAAATAGATAAAAATGACAAAATACAAGAAAAAAGTTAGGCAACTGGATTGTTACATTTATAAAAACAGATCTTTGTTCTCAATGAGGTTAAAAATGTTACGCCGGTGCTGCCCGCAGACCAGACCCGTCCCCTGTGCTGAGGTGGGACGTAGGGATACACGCACCCGCAGCAAAGGGAGCGTGTCCGGAGTGTGGTGTTAGTGTTGCCAGGCCAGGTATAGTAAGGAAGACAATACTTGCCGGTACCGGTAGTAGAGGAGGAGTAGTTATTGCCGTTGCTAAGATCAGGGATTGGAGAGTTGCGGATGGTCGAAGGTATAAGCCGTGTTACAGGGATGCCAGAAGTCACGAAGTCCAAGTAGAGCCGAAGTCGAGAGCCAGAGGGGGTAGTCGTCCAATCCGCGTCAATACCTGAGGAGTCACTGAGAGAGTAGTCAAATGCTTCCATACAGAACTATGTCGAGCGACGAGTGATGGGAAGCACAGGCATAATAAAGCTGGGCAGGCCAATGGGAAAAGGGGGCAGGCCTGGAGGACTGCAAGGAGTCCTCCCTGATAGGAGGGAGGTGTTACAGCCCAGCTGAGTGTAATCATTGATTTGCATGGAACTGTGTGATGCTTGGGGGCGACGCCTCACTGCAGGAGCAGTGGTTAAAAGTGCTCTGGTAGGCGTGTGCTCTGTAAGCTGGGAATGCATGCACATAACGTCTGGGGCTGGCGTGCGTGTGTGCATGGATTCGGTGACTGACGTGCGTATGCGCATGGGGACAGAGACAGATGCACGTGTGCGCATAGAGCGTGGAGCTGGGGACACACGCAGAGGCTGCGGTTCAACAGGCACCTCTTCGGTTGGTGCAATCCTGTGATGGCGAGGAGCCAGAGTGCCAGTGGCAGACAACGGAGGTATGTGGGAATTGCGCTGCAGACGCTTGGACGCCTGAGTACCGACGGGAGGTGAGTAATGGTCACGCTGACGGCGCTTAGACACCAGATTCCTTACAAAAAATCAGTGGCACAAAGACTTTGGGGGCCTTTCCTTGAGGAGGCCACATGCAGCGTCACGATGTCATGACGTTACGTTGTCATGGCAATGCGTCACCATGTTGCCATGTCATTTGACGCTGGGTCGCCATGACACCGCAACACTGAAGGAGGAGGGCGGCTCCGGAGAAGGTAAAAGATACCCCTCTCTTACACCTATACACACCTCGCCTTGGGTGAGGTCCGGCGACTTCCCAGCTCTCTCCTCAGGTCGGGCGGAAGTTGGATTCCGGTGCCGACAGGAGGAGTGAGATTATGGCCGACAGTGACTGGGGAGCTGGGGAGCACCGACCCACCGCTACCCATGGGGCACCCTAACTTTGGGGGGCCCTAGGCATGTGCCTAGTGGGTAATCCGGCACTGTTCTGCTTTGTAAATATTATATAACAAAAATGTTTGGAAATACATACAACTCATTGCCATCTGTTGTTTATTTAAAGAACATATTTGATGGAAATTACTTTTTCCCCCCCTCATTGTTATGCATGAGTTTAACTTGGATACAACGTTCAACTTTCAACTGTTTTCAATCATTACAGATTTTGTGTAATTGGTTCAAGCAAAATACTTAAACTGTTTCCTTGCTTGAAGTGTTCCTACACTGAACATAAAACTGTAAACTTATATATCATTGAAATAAATAGGTCGTCAACTAATCCTGTTTTATTTCTGTGGAAAGTAACCCATTTGTGACGATGATCCGTGGCAGTATACTAATAAGAGATTTGGGGGGTAATTGACAAATAAAATAAGTTTAAGTATGTTCATTTACAAATCTTCCACTTGCTCCCCAAACTAGGAACATGATTCATGTTTAAACTGCAGAGAAAGCTACAAAATGTGACCTTTTGGAATGTTTTTACCCATAATCTTTCCCTTCAGCTTAATCACTGTGATGTGACAATATAAGTGTAGCAGGTTTGGGAAAGACACAAACTGACTCATTAATTTATTTTCTTGCTTGTACCTTGTACCTAACATTATAGAACAAGAAATATGGGGAGGGGGGGGAGGGAGGGGGGGAACGGGGGGGGGGTACCCAGCACTCAAATGAGAAAAATAAAGTAAATGACAAATATGTTATAAAGAGATTTTACTGTGATATTGCCACAATATGACCACACAATATGTATAGATAATCGCAAAGTTTAGTAATATACGCACAACTGTGAGTAACAGCAAAAGGAGTGGGAGAATACAGGGTGGGGGAAGGGAACGAAATAAGGAAACGACAAGGGAAATGGGGGAGCAATCAAGACGAGAAGGGGGGGGGGCAACGTTTCTGACCCGTTCCCCAAGATCACAATGATCAAGGGTACTTACCTTAAGTCCTATAAGGATAGTAACTCCCGGGCTATAAATTTTACTCAAGATCCATAAAGACGTTGCCAGGACGCCCGATTGTTGCCGACACTGAGTACATTTTTAAACCTATAGCTATCTTTCTTGATAAGCTCCTACATCCCATTGATCACCAACTCTCGGTCATATGTACAAGATACATCTCTTTTTTTACGCAGAATCAATGAACAGTCAACATTACTGGAGGAGGTTCTCCTAGTAACCTTAGGCATTAATAGCCTCTATACTATACATCCATCCCCCACACTGAGGGGATTAGTGCTGTTAAGGATTCCCTAGACTCTAATAATCTGTTTACTCAAAAGGAACGAATGTTTATCATAGAGCTCCTAAGCATTATTTTGAGGTTTAACTTTTTCCTATTTGAAGACACTTACTACATACAAGTGCAGGGGGCGGCAATGGGCTCCAATGTAGCGCCCACATACACCAATATTTTTATGAATCAATTTGAACATGATGATGTATGTGGGTGCGCTACATCGATGATGTCTTCCTTATTTGGGTTAGCACAGAGGAGAGTTTAACACAGTTTGTCAGTGACCTGAATTCTTCTAGGGAAACAATAGGATTGACATGTATATCCAACCGTCGTGCAATTAACTATCTGGATACCACTATGCGGATCATTAATAACAAGCTGGAATCCGATATTTTTACCAAAATGACTCATAGAAATAACTTGTTACATTATAATTGCTCTCACCCACCCGGCACCATTAAGGGGCTACATTTACAGTCAGTTTCTGCGTACTAAACGCATTATCAGCACACCAGACACCATTACAGAAAAAATGGACGATATGCAATTAAAATTTGCTTATAGGGGCTATCCAGCTACACTCCTACGAGATCAGCGCACTAAAGCAGAGATTATACCAAGATCTGAATTACTATGTAAGAACAGACAACCCCAGGGTTCAGGCAGAGATTACTCAGTACCATTTCGATCGACATACAGTACATTGAGTGGACGGATTAAGAGTATTATCCTGAAACATTGGCATCTACTAAGTACAGATGACCTCTTAGCTCCCACCCTCACTGCAAAACCTTTATTTTCTTATAAACGTGGGAACAATTTAAGGGATCACCTGGTGAAAGCGACATAGGTGGCAGGAAATTACTTCAAACGTTCCTTGGTCCCCCCAAAGGCTGCTTTCGCTGCTACAGCTGCAGTCAATGCACCAGCATGCATGACGGTAATCAATTCTTTCATCCACTATCTGGCAAGAAGTTCTTTGTTAAACAATTTTATACATGCCTCTCCAAGAATGTAATTTACCTGATCAAATGTCCATGTGGGATGGGGTACGTAGATGAGACCACCCAAAATGTCAAGGACTGGATCCGCCAACACAAGGCTGCCATACGAAGGCATGATTTTGAGGCCCCTGTGGCACATAATTTCTCACAAGCAGGACACAATGTGAGCCAACTGAGGTATCAGGTGATCGATGGGGTCACCAAAAGCCACCGTGGTGGTAACATTAATAGGCTCCATATGCAAAAGGTGTCCAAATGGATAAGGCATCTTGACACTATGATCCCGGAGGGGATTAACAAGGAACTGGACCTTAGCTGCTTCTGATTTGAATTGGACCCAGCTAGTGGTTCAGCAGACCTTGTATCCTTATCGAAATACCCTTATGGTATAGTCGTTTGATGCCTATCTTGACTAGTATAGTTTTACTGATATCTTTTTTTCGATCTATCCACAGACCGTTCTGACTCCTAAGTTGTGCCATTGCCCTATACAGAAGAAATATTTCCCAACCATCTGTCCACATACCTCGTTGGTTTCGTTTCTGTCCTCGCCGTCCTTGTGATCCGTCCTTGAATACATTGGCCTCATCTTACCTCTGCCCTACCTGTTCTCTATCCACATAAGTTTAGATATCTTTACCGGATTATCCTTCAGTATGCTTGTTCTCCACTGAGCTGCTCACTATTCTTTATTGTACAATTTATAATCCACTATGGGGCTACACCAAACTATTGTACCAAGATGCCTTGAGGTCATCCACCTATATATCTTATCATAAGTTTCTGCACCTTAGCCTCCTAGTTGGGTATCTGTGGGTCCATCAAATCTGTTTACACTGTATTTGTTCACTAATGCTGTCTCCCTGTGTGTTGTTTGTATTTCTTACATCCCCACATCGCTGGCGTGACATACTGAGTGCTCTGCTGAACGGAATCAGTTCCTGTACTTGGATTTCCTACATTGAGCCAGACGGGAACGTCCCAGCTTGGGCAGTTTGCCAAGCTGGTCCACGTGACTTAGCACAGCGTCCCTGGTTGCCTTGGCATCACATTTATCGCAATCAATTGCAATGTGAGTATCTTGCTCCAATTGGCCGGCTTCAGCTAATGACATCAGAACAGGGAGCCAATTAGCAACCATAGTTTGCCATGACGACGCTTCAATGATCACAGCCCAATTTCCTTCCTGGTTTGCAGGGGGGCTCACATGACTACCATGGACCTATCAGTATGCTCCTCGGAAGCATCCACCCCCATGTGACATCACAGAGGTCTGGTATTTAGATCGAGTTAATAAGCTGCACTTGGAGATGACCTGTAAAGTATCCAAGGCTGCTTCCTAAGATGTTTCTCCTACTGGGTGCACGTAATCCCTTTGAGCCTCTCACTGCTGGTCAGACCTTATGCCTATCTGACTCTGATCCTATGATATTATTGGCTTGCTTAGCCTGTAGCAGTTTTGTTATTAACCCCTGCATTACTGGCTTATATAGCATTGTTGCTTGAGATTATCTCTGCTAATTACCGGTTCTCCTTGAGATGTACTCTACAGTCGGCTGGTCTAATTGCCACTAGCCTCGTTTGGGCATACATTTACTGGTGACCACTCTTTGATCACTAGATTATCTTATAGGTTGCCATATTGTGTATTTTGTTTTTAGTTGTTCAGTGTGTTGGGAGTTACCATTCATATAGGACTTAAGGGAAGTACCCTTGATCACTGTGATCTTGGGGAAGGGGCCAGAAGAAGGGGCATCCCGCCCTGAAACATTGCCCCCCTTATTTGTCTTGTTCCCTCCCCCTTTTCCTCATTCCCTTCCCCCACCCTGTGTTCTCCCACTCCATTTGCTGTTACTCACAGTTGTACGTATATTGCTGTCTTTTGCGATTATCTACACATATTGTGGCAATATCACATATTTGTCATTTACTTTATTTTTCTCATTTGAGTGCTGGGTACCCCCCATTTCTTGTTCTACATTGTTCTTTGGGAGGGGATAGGGTCCCTGCAGGTTCCCGTGCACCACAGCCTTATTTTACTCCGCTTTATTCTTAGAGTGCTGTTTAAACCATATACTTTTTGTACCTAACATTGCACATTGTGGTTATACTGTATATACAGTATATACTGTAGGAGGAGTTAGGGAAGAACAATGAGATGCACGTGTGTATATTATGTGCTTGTAAAAGGTCAGCACATGCTATCGTCCCCCGGGCTGGAAAAAACAGCCATGTCCATTGAAGAAAAGGAAGCCCATTGAAAGCAATAGGAGTTTTTCCTTTTATATATTTGGTGCAATTGTTTTGCACAGACTTTGCCCGCTTTTGGAGACTTTAGTAAATAGCCCCCTCTGTGTCTGAGTTCTTTTTCTTTAATATTGTGTCCGCTGAAATACGGATCCACAAATCTATGCATCACCAATGTTGTCTTAAACCCGTATGACGTTCCCCATATTTAACAAGATTTGGGAGGTGTACCTAGATGCACTTTGGGATTTTTATACAAAATCCTTCAAGGCAGAGGTGTGCAATCTTTCCCCGCTGCTCCCTTTCCTGCTTGCGCCCCTTCCTTACCTTGTCTGCGGCGTGAAGTGGCGCCGTGGGGGTCACGTGACATCACGTTACCACGTTGCGACGCATCGCCAAATGCCTTGGGGAAGAGTGCGGGGCCTCTGCAACCGCCACGCCCCCCCCCTGACAAATCTTGCGGGGGGGGGGGGAGGGCACAACCCCCAGTCTGCGCACCCCTGCTTTAAGGCAGGGGTGGCCAGCTCCAGTCCTCAAGGGCCACCAACAGGTCAGGTTTTCCAGGATATTCCTGCTTCAGCACAGGTGGCACAATCAATGGCTCAGTCGAAGGTTGATTGAGCCACCTGTGCTGAAGCAGGGATATCCGGGAAAACCTAACCTGTTGGTGGCCCTTGAGGACTGGTGTTGGCCACCCCCCCCGCTCTAAGGGTTATTCTCTGATTAGTATGCAGTAATTAGCTAGCAAATACTCATGTTAAAACCCACATTGGCCTTCAAGTCAGTCCAACCCTGCCTTTCTGACCACTCTATATGTATATGTTTGACTGTCTCTTAATCTAGACCTGAGAAACCACTGTTTTCAAATACTGATGTTTGCATTATTGCCTTATTTTCACATTAAAATGTAAGTGCTTGTGTAAGTTTGACGGCACACCTCTTGAAAAGGCATCCTTAATTCTTGGAAGAAGATCTGTCGTTTACAAAAAGACATTTATTGTTGAGTTGAAAAAAGTATTGATTCATCCCACATGTGCAGAGCATGGAGTATTGATCGGCACTCTTAACTCGCCAGGAAATTATCAGAGGAAGAGTAATGGGGAATGACTCATCTTGTACGAGGGATCTGTGACCTCTATTTGGAATTAGTCCAGTAGAAACCATCCACTTTATTCTAATACACACATGCAGTGGCACTTTAAGATTACTGAGTTCTAAATACTGTTTTTGCCTGATTTATAGGGCAACCCTGAATATAAGGCGACCCCCTAATTTCAATAGTAGCTGGAAAGAAAAAACATTTACACACACACACATTCTCTCTCTGTCTGTCTGTGTCTGTGTCTGTCTGTCTCTCTGTCTGTGTCTGTCCCTCGCTCTGTCTGTCTGTCTCTCTGTCTGTCTGTCTCTCTCTCTCTCTCTGTGCCTGTCTGTCTGTCTCTGTCTGTCTGTCTGTGTCTGTCTGTCTCTCTCTCTGTCTGGCTGGCTGTCTCTCTGTCTCTCTGTCTCTCTCTTGGTTTGAGCTTCCTGCCACAAGCACATGGCTGCTTGAGTCTCCCAAGGTGGAGCTTCCTCCGTTTTACCCTCCTACCTCATACAGCCGACTGTTGATTGGCTCGCAAAGTGGTCGGGCCCGAATATACACTGGCGACACACTTTATTCGAGCTCGGCTAGTCCCACGAATTCGGGTATACCCGGGTGTATTGAGGTTTGTGACTGTTTTCTGCCCGAGTATATTGGGTTATTTTCTAGGCAGGGATTGAAGCATTTTATTCCCCCTGGCTGCAATACTGCACAGTATATATATATATACTGCATTACAATTCATGAATTTATGCCATCTGGTAGACACGCGAAGCATTGCAGCCTATTAAATCCTAATCATTATCATTTAACAAATCAGCCGCCCATCAGCCAGGCATGAACCCAGGCTGGGAAGGCAAATGCAATGGGGCTTGTCAGAGGTGAGGAGCGGCGCATTCCAGGTATCTGCCAGGTACATACCGGGTATTTGCTCGAATAAAGTGTGTCGGTGCAGTAAGGCGAGTATGTACTTTTCAACTTCACTTTATTGGGGAAAAAAATGTTGCCTTATAATCGGGCAAAACCGGTAGTTCATTTATTAAATAAACCCAATTTACAGTCGTTGTAGAATCTGAACTCAACATTTTTGTATTTAGTTTGTATTTATGGGGAATATGAGATAAGATTTATTAAACATTGTTGCCACAGGAGGCCAGGTTCTTTTTACACCATTTAGAGACAAGGGCAACCAGAAGGTGTAACCTTTATTATGAAGCCGGGTTACCCTTGCCCGTCACAATTGTCCCCCTTGTGATAAAAAAAAAGTTTATTTTACAATGTTTGTGCTTCGATGATAGGCTACTGTAAAACTTCCACCTAATCTAATTTCATAAACTGAAATGGGCAACAATGCGCCTCAATAGTATTCCAGTAAATGACATGTGCAATAACTGCCAGGTTTAACACAGCAGATTTACTCCCAGCAGCCTTGAAAATACCCAGTCATTGTTCTGCTTCAGAATTATCTGTATCTCTTGCTCAGCCCCTTTGCATTGGTAGAGGTTTCCAGTGTATTAATCATCTGTGCAGGCCCTTTATAATTAAAAGGATTTGAATAGAATATAAAAAGAACTGAGGAAGTAGTACATTAAAGCAGGGGTGCTCAACTCCAGTCCTCAAGCCCCCCCCCACCCCAACAGGTCAGGTTTTCAGGATATCCCAGCTTCAGCACAGCTGGCTCAATTAGTGGCTCGGTCAAAGAGGCTGCCCAAAGACTAAGCCTCTGATTGAGCCACCTGTGCGGAAACAGGGACGGATTGGGCCACCTGTGCTGAAGCAGGGATATCCTGCAAACTTGAACCGGTTGGGGGGGCTTGAGAACTGGAGTTGAGCGCACCTGCATTAGAGCAGTGACCTACTTGGTATCATTTTTAGCATCCTAATATCTGATGTGGGGTTGCACACTCAACTCTGCGTAAACTACCATTCAAGTTGATGGAAGTGAATGCCGGATTGGAGTGATCGTACCAGATCTTATAGAATCTGCCTCTATAGCCTTTCCTAATATAATTATTATAAAAAATAATAAAACCATTACCATTTAACATGGTCGCATTTTGCAGTCGTGTAATACAAATAAAGAGTGACAACCACATTGCCTTTTTAGGAGACAGAATATACCGAAGATTAGTGCAAGTATTCAATCCATGAACCAGTATTCCGAATTTGTGTATATCGCTGTCTGTGAATAAACCAAACATGCAACATTACAGGACATGCAGGGTATATCCACACACATTTCTTGGATAGCTACCAACTAGAGTATGCCAGTGAGCAATGGAGGTATATGGAAATATTTATTAATTTTTATGCTTCTTTGTGGGCAGATAATTAAGGAAAAAATAATCAATTCCATAATAATATGTGATGATATTTCCTATATTATTTGCTTCTTTGTGACAGATATCTTTGTTTCTGAGGAGAAGTTGGTGTTTTACTTTGGGTCAAATACTGTAGAGATGGGCGAATTTGTTTTGGCGGATTTGGATCCGCTGCAGATCAGCCGGTTCCATTGGTCTGCAGATTTTAGCGGATCAATCTCAAAAAGGGCGATTCGCGTTTTGCAGATATTTTATTATTACAGCTATACCCAGTTTAAACGCAGTGCTTGGGGTCCACATAATGAGACCGCGTTATAACCAGGACTGCGAAATAAAAACAAATGGCCGCCGCGATCAGGGGTTCCGCGTCCACCAGAGGGGGAGAGCTGGGATAACTCTCCCAGCTGTCCCTGAACCCAACGTCGCAGCGGCAACCCCACGCAGGACTTACCCGGAGCAGCAGCTCATCTGTGTGCGCAGGAGTTATCTAGTCTGCACAGAGTCTGCGAGAGGGGGGGGGGGGGGGTGTGGGGAGGAACTCACGCAGTTTGGAGAAGCCAGGATGTCTTAGCTGAGTCCCCTGGCCCAGAACCAGCCCTCCTCTCTCCTCCCCTGTGGCGGAGAAACAGAGGGGGGAGGGAGCGGGGGGTGGTGTGTGTATGTTGGCGTTGGGGAAGCTTTTGTATATCTACCTCCACAAGCAACCAAGCTCCCTGCTCCAAGAACTCTCCCCATTCCCACAGACCCAGCTCAGTGTGATTACCTTATCTGTAAGGATTTTATATTTATCGTCCCCCTTTTACTTTTTTTACTACTGTTAACTGTATGTAACCCCCTTTTCTTTGATACCTTTAACATTTAACCTATTAGTTTAATAGTTCTCTTGCCTGGCTGATTATTAGCTCAGGTGCTCAGTGAAGCTACCACACCAAGGTTACTATATTTTATTTTTAATGTGTTGTGTTTTGGTGGGATTTCTGGGAGCCCTTTGGCATAGGTTTACATGAATCAATTACATCATTAATATATCCCACTAAGTGGAATTATTATTCTTTTAGGCATATTTTAGGGGCTTACTCAAAACAACCTTGGTTATCTTGCTTGGTGTACCAAATATAGAATGTGTGTCTCAAAACAAATCAATTGCTTTTAAATCAATTAAAAAAGTTTAATAATCATTGTTCTAGACAGTTGTCACTGCATGTCAAGTTCTCTCCTGCTAACCAACTAATATCCCAGCCTAGAACAGTATGTGTGTAGTGTTTTGTGTGTATATGTTAGTGTTGTGTTGTGTGCATATATTAGCTGTGTACATGTGTTTTCACCTTAACCCTTCCCTTATCTCACACTGTCCCAGCTCTGTGGGTCCTGGCAGAGGCCGGGGGTCTGCGATATTGTGCACAATGCGCTGCAGCTCACTCCAGAGATTCTGACAAGAGCATTCTGTCAGCACCAGGAAGGGTCCCAGGGAGCACTCTGTCAGCAGCAGCAGGTTGAGGGGGCTGTGTGGGAGGCTGAGGAAAACAAACAGACAAGCGGGAGGGAGAGTGAGCAGCAGAGAGATATATGCATGTAGCATCATAGCACACTGTGCTGCATCACACACACTGTGTGTGGGCCTATTGTGTAAACATGAAATAGTATTCAAGATGTGCGCATGTCTTCTAAGGTGCTTCACAAATTTATTTTAAATGTAACATTTTTGCAAAAGTTCCCATTGCTCGGACATTTGTGAAAACACACTTAGGTGCAACATTTTCCACAGACTACCAGAAAAATGGTGTCACTTTTTTTTTTTTTAATTTTTATTGGGTAGCAAAACAGAGATATACAGAAATATAGCATAATTTAGTGGGTTATCAGGGGGGGGTGGTACATATAAGAAAAGGGAGGGTGAGGGAGGCTGGGGGGACAACAGCATTTTGGTGAGGTTTCAAAAACGTAATACTCTACAAAAAACATATCCTAATTTCCTTTTGCAGTGAGATTCTGGGGCAGTCTCTTTGTCCTTTGTGGGATCTGTCTCTGAGGAAACCGGGGTGGTGGGGAGGAACATAGGTTTCGTAACCTAATATATGGAGGTAGGTTGGGGGAGGCAGCCAGGTTTGTCCTCTAGGTATGGTGTAGGGGATGTTTTGGGGTGTCACAGGCTGAGGAAGCTTAAGGCTATATTCCGGGTATATAGGGGTGGGGTGTATCACATGTGCCTCCAGGGAGACCCATCTCCTCAATGATGGGTTTGCATGCCAAGCTACCCATTGAATTGCTTGCGCCGCCCTGTAATACAAGAGAAGACAAGGAAATGCTGCTCCGGTGGGTCTGGTTAGCAACTTACGGTTAAGTATGGGTCTTTTATTATTCCAAATAAGCTTGGAGACCAAAGATTGGAGTTTGGTTATATCTGATGTTACAATAGGTATAGGGAGGGTCTAAAAGAGATAGTGCAGCCTGGGCAGCAAGTTCATCTTCACTGATTGGATTCTCCCCATCCAAGATATATTAAATTTAGTCAAAACTGCTATATCAGCTTTTAATACCTACAATATATTGGGATAAATAGTCTGGTAGAGCGAGTCGTAGTACTTCGTTAAAAAGACTCCCAGATATTTCAGTGAGTATTGCTGCCATCTGAAATCAAAGTTTACTTTGATTAGTTTAACTGTCTCCTGACTCAGGTTGATATTTAGTGCCTCCGACTTACTATTGTTTATCTTGAATCCCGATAGTTTATTAAAAGTAGATAGTTCGTTGAACAGGTTTGGCAGAGTTGTTAAGGGTTTTGATATCGTTAAAATAATATTGTCTATGAAAAGGGCCAACTTATGTGGCTGATCCCCCACCTCAAGACCTGAGATATTATGTTTTCGGAGTATGAGTGCTGCCAGCGGCTCCATGCAAATAATAAAAATAAGTGGGGACAGTGGAAAACCCTATCTTGTACCACTTTTTATCTGGAATTGAGAGGAAGGAAAGCCCTGACTTTCTACTATTGCAGTGGTTTGAATAGAGGGCCATTACTACTTTGAGGAATATTCCTGAAAAACCGAAGGCCTTCAATGTTTCTCCATATATATCCAATCTATACGATCAAAGGCCTTCTCGGTATCAAGGCTGAGTAGCATAGTGTGTTCACTTTTCTGTGCTGCCCATGCCGTGATATCTATAAACCACCTAATATTGTCCTCGGCTTGTCTGCCTGGCATAAAACCCACTTGATCCACATGGACCAAAGAGGGGAGAATCTTTACTAATCTATTGGCCAAAATCTTAGAAACATTTTTAATGTCTGAGTTAATTAAAGATATTGGGCGGTAGCTCCCACAAGCTGAGGGGTCTTACCCATCCTTGTAGATAAGAGAGATCAAGGCTTGTAGCATATTTGTTGGAAAAACAGTCAGCCATTATAGCGTTGAACAGCCTGAGCAAATGGGGGGAGAGAATATCACTACATTTTTTATAATATAAATTTGAAAACCCATCTGGGCCCATTGCTTTTGAGGCTTTTAAATTCTTGATTACCTGTTTAACTTCTTCTAAAGTTATATGCCTCAGACAGAGAGGATAGATCGGCGGACTGGAGATTGCTAGCTATTTTGGCCCCGGTTTGGGCATCGTGTTGTACTTTTTTAACGTTATATAATTTAGAATAATAGTCTTGGAATTCTTTCACTATTACTTTTGGGTTTGAGGTCAAAAAGCCCGATTTGCAGTCTAATTGAGTGGATATTGAAGGAGGGGCGCTTGTTTCGTAATTTAGCTGCCAGGAAGGAGTCTGCTTTATTCGCTTTTTCGTAGAATTGTATCACTTTTTGACAGAATTTTGCTTCTTTTTCAATGACACTGTAAGAGACGTGTTCAGAGGTACGCAATGGAGACTTTAAGGTGAAATTAAAATAAGACTTTATTGCGCCTGTTGCTTTAAACACAGCAAACATGTAAATCAGCAAACAAAAATCCGCTCCACTCTGGAGTATATATACACTTGTGATCCAGTTCTCTTTAGCTGCGTGGTTAGCCCAGCGATTCACCAGCCCAAATCATAGAGACATTTATAAATATAGATAGACATAGATAATAGTCTTATAAGAAAAGTCGTATCTGTTAGCTGGGTTGCTGTAGGGGAAGCTTCTCTGCTCTCTTGGATCCGCACCCTTGTGTGCTAAGGCAATGTCCAGCTCCAAGTTTAGAATCTTGTCCCCTTTGTCTTGTTGTCAGCTTGCCGCTCAAGACATCTGTCCTTCCTTGGTTCAGCCCAGTTGTGGACTAAGGAATCTCCCTTCCTGTCTCAGAGGCAGGCTTTTTCTAACACCTGTAATCAGCCAGGTGGTGTTAGTTAATTGCCTACCAGCAGTTAACCACCACACTGCTGGATTAGAGGCACATTTGTGAACAGGGATAAGTCCCCTGTTACATACCTCCCCTGTTTGTGGGAAGCTCGGGCTTGCCACGGCCAAAGCCCATCATTCCACTCTCATTCGAGATATCTCTGTGACTTGAATGAGAGTGGATGGAGGAAGAGAACACTCCGTCCCGCTGGGATTGGAGCCCTTTCTCCAGTTTATTCGTGTCTCCTCCCGAAGGTGCTTGAGATCAGCACTCCTCAGTCGCTCGAGGAGGACTTTTTCCAAGAATAGTCTTTTTACTGCATGCGCGGTCATGAGATTTCCCTTGCGTCGGGTGCTCCTCTTATTGTAGGTAGGCTGTATGGCAACAGTTGCAAAGCGTTTAAGAATAGCCCTTTGAGTTTTCCGCTCTTGAAGCTGTCTCTCTGCACTTTTTCCACTCAATGGAGTTGCTAGTTCAGCTTTTTTGGGATTGAGTTGCAATTCCACATCCACTTCCAGAGAATGTCCCATCTTTTCAGCTTCATCAGCTAAGGATTCTTCTGGTTTTGATTCTGCACATAAACCTTTTTTTGTTGCTTGTTCGGTGGCTGAAGGTTTAGCTAGTGCTTGTTTAGGTGGTTCAGACTGTGCAACCTTGTTTTTTAGGCGAGCGGTGCTCCCAGCTCTCACTGTACCCTTTTTCCTTTGGGTTTTTGTAGCTGTGGGATACTGATGCTTGGCCAGGGTCAATACTTGTCCTTGTAGTACTGTAATCTCATCCGCGAGAGATCCCTGTTTTTTGAGTGAGTCTTGCAAGTCTCTTCTCAGGAAATTTATCTGCGCACTTTGCTTTCTATGAGCTTGCTTCCACATTTTCATTGTATTGTGAAGCACTGTGAATTTCTTTGCTTGGGCCACAGTTACTTGTCTCAGTTTCTGGACCTTCTTGTGCTCCCTCTTGTGCCGAGTCACCTGGGCTCTAAGCTTGGCCTCTAGCGATGCTTTGGTGATGCTCAGGGTAGCCTTCAGTTTCTCATGCTGCTTTGCGGGGACATACTGGGTAATCAGACGTTCCTGCAGCACTTTTATTTCTTTTTCAGCCTGCAGATTGTCTTCCTGCAGAGTTTGCTGCTTCTCCTCAGCATTCTGGAGGTGCGTACGCAGACCTTGCAGTTGGTTCTGCAGTCGGTATTCTGCTTCAAACGTTTCTTTGATGTGGTCTGTCAAATGAGAATTCTCTTCTTTCAGTCTTAAATTTTCTCTTTTTGCAGTCTCTGTAATTTTCAGGGCCTCCATGTAGTCCTCCTTCCATTTACGCACGTCTGCTTTGAGAATGACAGTCTCCTGGCATGAGATTTCCTTCTCTAGGTTGAAGGTCTGAAGCTCCTTCTGAGAGACTTTGAGATCTGTATTAAGATTGACAATAGTTTCTTTAGAATTGTCCAGCTCCTCAGCAAGACTGTGTAGTTCCTTATTTTATTGCGCCTGTTGCTTTAAACACAGCAAACATGTAAATCAGCAAACAAAAATCCGCTCCACTCTGGAGTATATATACACTTGTGATCCAGTTCTCTTTAACTGAGTGGTTAGCCCAGCGATTCACCAGCCCAAATCATAGAGACATTTATAAATATAGATAGACATAGACAGTGTTCGACAAATCACCCAAAAATCTACTCGCCCAACCAAAAAATCTACTCGCCACCTAGTCCCGCCCCAACCCCGCCCCTAGTCCCGCCCCCACCCCGCCCCTAGTCCCGCCCCCAACCCCACTTTAAAATAAAATATATAAATAAAATACATTTAATAAATTCCTAGTCAGAACAACATTCGTTTTTGACAAATGTATTTATTGTATTACATTATACTACAATTAGTCCTTGTTACATGTGTGTGTGTGTAAATGTCGGATCTAGAAATAAAAGCCAGATGTGAATGACTAGTTTCCTGAACCCCTTAACCAATGTCTGGATGTCCCCGCTTCACAATATCTAAAGCAGCAATCCCACCTGGGATCTTACCTGATCCGCAGTCCCTCAATGTCCAGGTACGCTCATTCCCGCAATTTTATACATTGGGGAGGTGTTCATTACCTGTCTTCTGGGTTAGGGGGGGGTTCCGATGTCTTCCGTGTGAAGCTTGAGCCAGATCTGGAAGAAAGCAGTATAGGGTAGTTAAGATTTCGGTGTAGTATAGGGCAGTTAAGATATATAGGGTAAATAAGAGATCCAGAGTGTGAGTGACAGAGAGAGAGAGTGTGGGGGAGAGAGAGAGAGAGAGTGTGGGGGAGAGAGAGAGTGTGGGGGAGAGAGAGAGTGTGGGGGAGAGAGAGAGTGTGGGGGAGAGAGAGAGTGTGGGGGAGAGAGAGAGTGTGGGGGAGAGAGAGAGTGTGGGGGAGAGAGAGAGTGTGGGGGAGAGGGAGAGAGAGTGTTGGGGGGAGAGAGAGTGTGGGGGAGAGAGGGAGAGAGAGTGTGGGGGAGAGAGGGAGAGAGAGTGTGGTGGAGAGAGAGAGAGTGTGGGGGAGAGAGAGAGTGTGGGGGAGAGAGGGAGAGAGAGTGTGGGGGAGAGAGGGAGAGAGAGTGTGGGGGAGAGAGGGAGAGAGAGTGTGGGGGAGAGAGGGAGAGAGATTGTGGGGGAGAGAGGGAGAGAGAGTGTGGGGGAGAGAGGGAGAGAGAGTGTGGGGGAGAGAGGGAGAGAGAGTGTGGGGGAGAGAGGGAGAGAGAGTGTGGGGGAGAGAGGGAGAGAGTGGGGGAGAGAGAGAGAGAGTGGGGGGAGAGAGAGAGAGAGTGTGGGGGAGAGAGAGAGTGTGTGGGAGGGAGAGAGAGAGAGAGTGTGTGGGAGGGAGAGAGAGAGAGTGTGTGGGAGGGAGAGAGAGAGAGTGTGTGGGAGGGAGAGAGAGAGAGTGTGTGGGAGGGAGAGAGAGAGAGTGTGTGGGAGGGAGAGAGAGAGAGTGTGGGAGGGAGAGAGAGAGAGTGTGGGGGGGAGAGAGAGAGTGTGGGGGGGAGAGAGAGAGTGTGGGGGGGAGAGAGAGAGTGTGGGGGGGAGAGAGAGAGTGTGGGGGGGAGAGAGAGAGTGTGGGGGAGAGAGAGAGAGTGTGGGGGGAGAGAGAGAGTGTGGGGGGGGGGAGAGAGTGTGGGGGGGAGAGAGAGGGGGGGAGAGAGAGCGGGGGAGACAGAGGAGAGAAACGGTGGGTGACACACACAGAGGGTGGGTGATACACAGAGAGAGAGGCTGGGTGAGTGACTGGCTGGTTGAGTGGTTTGCTGGGTGAGTGGCTGGGTGGGGCAGGGGTGACTGGGTGGGTGAGTGACTGACACTGACTGGGGGTGGGGGGTGACTGACACTGACTGGGGGTGGGGGGGTGACTGACACTGACTGGGGGTGGGGGGGTGACTGACACTGACTGGGGGTGGGGGGGTGACTGACACTGACTGGGGGTGGGGGGGTGACTGACACTGACTGGGGGTGGGGGGGGTGACTGACACTGACTGGGGGTGGGGGTGTGACTGACACTGACTGGGGGTGGGGGGTGACTGACACTGACTGGGGGTGGGGGGTGACTGACACTGACTGGGGGTGGGGGGTGACTGACACTGACTGGGGGTGGGGGCTGACTGACACTGACTGGGGGGTAGGTTACTGACTGGGGGGGGGTTACTAACTGGGGGGGTGACTGACTGGGGGGGGGGGGTTACTGACTGGGGGGGGTTACTGACTGGGGGGGGTTACTGACTGGGGGGGACACACATACACATACTCCCATACATTCATTCACACACACACACACACACACATTCTCCCACACACACACACATACACATACTCCCATACACACATACATTCATTCACACACACACACACACACACACACACACACACACACACACACACACACACACACACACACACACACACACACACACACACACACACACACACACACACACACACACACACACACACACACACACATTCTCCCACACACACACACATACACATTCTCACACACACACAGGGGAGGAAAGGCCGCGACCAGCACCACGCAAATCCCCCACCCACCCGCGCCCATCTCCCGCTCGTGTGGGGGGCAGGCCGACATCCCCCCCCAATCAGCAGGGTGGGTCTGAGGCACGTGGCGAGGTATCCCCCACTGGGCGCCCCAGGTGACAGTCAGCCCCGCCGTGGCCGCCACTGCCCTGCTCCCCTCGCCGGCATGTCACAGTGCACGGTCAAGCTGCAGGCTGCTTCTTCCCCCCCAGCCCGCGGTGGCATGAAGCTCGTGGGGGGGGGGGGGGGGCAGGACGACATCCCCCCACCTCATGCGGCGGCTGCGCCATCATGAAGGTAGGGGACGCATGGGAGGCACGTGGTGAGGGCCGAGCCCCCCCCCGCAAGCCAACCGGGCTGCAGCAGCGGGGACCTCCCGCCCCTGACATCGATCGGTGGATCGAGGGGAAGGGGACAGGAGGAGGGGACAGGAGCAGGAAGAGGGGAAGGGAGCAGGAGGAGGGGAAGGGGACAGGAGCAGGAAGAGGGGAAGGGAGCAGGAGGAGGGGACAGGAGCAGGAGGAGGGGACAGGAGCAGGGGACAGGAGCAGGGGACAGGAGGAGGGGAATGGGACAGGAGCAGGGGACAGGAGAGCTTCCGCGGTGGGGAGTAGGGAGCCATGTGGGGACCAGGGGGATCGCAGGGAAGGAGCAGAGGGGCCACAGCATGGAGAGTACTTACCCTCCAACAGAGCTCCAGGCAGAATGGCCGCTCGTTGGGGGCGGGCTCATATAGAGCCTGGCCGCGCGCCCACAAAGCCTGGAGCGTGCGCTAATCAGGAGTCAGGTAGGGGAGTTTTTTTTTTTTTTTTTCAGCGCGAGCAGGGAAAATTTCAGCGCGAACGGGGGAATTTAAAAAAAAAACACGTGTTCTGCTTGGGCCAATATTTACTCGCCCGGGGGTTAAATCCACCCGCCCCGGGCGAGTAAATGTATACAATTGTCGAACACTGGACATAGATAATAGTCTTATAAGAAAAGTCTTATCTGTTAGCTGGGCTGCAGTAGGGGAAGCTTCTCTGCTCTCTTGGATCTGCACCCTTGTGTGCTAAGGCAATGTCAGTTTAGAATCTTGTCCCCTTTGTCTTGTTGTCAGCTTGCCGCTCAAGACATCTGTCCTACCTTGGTTCAGCCCAGTTGTGGACTAAGGAATCTCCCTTCCTGTCTCAGACAGGCTTTTTCTAACACCTGTAATCAGCCAGATGGTGTTAGTTAATTGCCTACCAGCAGTTAACCACCACACTGCTGGATTAGAGGCACATTTGTGAACAGGGATAAGTCCCCTGTTACAGACACGTTTCAAACATGGCAGTATATAAAGGGCAAAGGGACATTGTACACGGAGTCTTTAATTGGACTGTTCTGACTCAAGCACACTGTGGTAAGTGGTAGAGGCAGGTAGTTAACTGACTCCCCGTAGATGCACACAGAGTCCTTCTTTCTTTTGTGCTTTTATTGTAAAACAACAACAATAACAAAAGGGGGGGGGGAACTGAGCAGGTGGCAAAAGTCAGGGAGAGGTAAATACTGATCGCTTTACCAGGAGATGGGACAACTAACTGCTCCTGAAGGCAGCTGGTTCCAAAAGAACGGCATGCTTTCCCGTCCAAGCAGGAACAAGTAATGGGGTAAACCAACAATCAGGGGAGGATAGCCAAACCATCTCAGATTTGAGCAGAAGGGGGTTGCCAAGGCAACAGGCTGGGAAGCCACAAGGGAAAGCAACAATGTTACAAACTTAGACTGAGGTCTAATCTAGTTCCAGGACAGGGACCTTTAATGCCTGATGAACTTTTCATGAAAACGTCCATGCAATATTTTGTGTGAATAACATTGCGTGTGATGCAGTGTAAATCAGACTGGGCACATAACAGCTGCACTTGGACATTTCCAGGGAATAAAAAAATAAAAAGCAGCAGTTAAAAACAAATATACATACCCGAAAATATCTGTCTGCCTTATTTCCCCATTAAAACAAAAAATAAATTAAAAAAACACAGATAAAATAACAATACCTTAAATTCTTTAGCACCAAAATACTCAGTGTGTTCCTTTGGCGTTTTAGGGGTTAAACGCTCTTCAACTTTTAAGAGAATGACGTAATATAAATGCAGCGATTGCACAGGCAGAGCGTCTTACTCCAACATACCTTAAGATCCCTAATAATTATAGATGTATAGGAGAGGGGAAAAAAGCAACTGTTTCTGACACAGACACAATTTGCCATTTTCACCTTTCAGGTCAAATTATTGGGCACAGCGGCAGTTATATATCTGACATTTTCAGGATCGTATTCTTTTAAAAACCTGCAAGACTTAATTAAAAATAGATTGGCTTCAGCAGAGCCTCAAATGATTCAGGTTTGAAAAGCAGGGGGAAAAGGCCTGCTGTTACAGGATATAGTCATTTAGGAAACCCGAGAGTGGGATTCTCTGTCCTGCTGTCTGCAAGCGATGAAGCTCAGAAGCCAGATACAGCGTCTTGCTTCCTGTGTGTTGGGATACTGCAGTTTTAGCCTTTGGTAATAATTGCTTTGGAAAGGGCAAAAAAAGCCAAACATGACTTCAAGAAAACGGCAACATCAATATATTGTGTATCTTTTGTACGCAGGAGGATATTAACCATTATGTTCAATGAAAACCGTTTGAATGTTTATGATAGGAAGAAATCCTTTCCAACAAATCTATGAAAGTTCAAACTAACGGCACACAGAGGAAGCATAGAAACAAATATTGTGCAATGGAATGATTTTGTTACACACAGGCCGGCCTCTGAAAACTGGGAAATTTGGTATGAAAATGACGGAAATGTTGTCAGTGATTGAGTTGGGGGAACTCAAGGTGTAATTACATAGTTACATTGTAGATGAGGTTGAAAAAAGACATATATGTCCATCAAGTTTAACCTTAGCTAAATTTACACGACAGATACCTCTATCCTATAATTGGATGTACAGTATTTTGATCCAGAGGAAGGCAAACAAAAAACCCTAGTGAAATATCATCCAATGATGTCTCATAAGCAGGAAAATAAATTCCTTTCTGATGCTAGCATTTTGCAATCAGATGTCTCCCTGGATCAACATGCTTCCTATGTTTACTTATTTAGTATATCCCTGTATACCTTTCCTTTCTTAAAAGATGTTATGCTGGAGTCTCTGTTATAATTAAGGAATTTGTGACCAATTTCATTTTATATAAAGTTTATATTAAACTAGAAATACACAGAAAAAGTCCTTCTTGGCGCTATCCTGGTGAATGATGACGTTATTCTCCAACGAATATGTGGGAAAAACCACAACAGTACATACGCTTCAATAAAAATATCAACAAATGTATTCTTTCAACACCTCTGTGTGCACACCTTAGCGTGGAATAAACCAAGTGATAAAGGATTCCTAGGTCACTAAGATGTGCTCTTGATGATACTTGATACTGGTGAGTAAATGGTGAGAGTAATATTACATGTGATCTTACACACTTTAATCAATGTAACCTCAATGGGTGTTAAACATAGAGGATTAGAAATACACCCTAGAAGGGCGAGAGATGGTAGATGGAATTTTTTTTAGCTCATATACTGTATCATGAATTCTTCATCATATGCTACAGTGAATGAAAAGGTGTAACCTCACATTCCATATGATAAAAGAAATTGAAAACAACCATAGAGCAATAACGTTTAAAAAAGCTTTACTAAAAAATCACTTTAAATCAATTGGAAATGCACTCACGAATTCCCTCTTAAAATCGAGCGGTGTGAACATTCAGTCCGTCACCAGCCCCTTTTCTCCGGCTCGCCAGAAGATTGGTACTCTCGGTATGAAGTCCTGACTTGTCTGTCCTGCTTGGTGGTTTCTTGGCGTCCCTCGTGTACAGTTCTTGCTATCCACTTGCTAAACCACCAAGCAGGACGGACAAGTAATAACATCATCATTCACCAGGATCCAAGCGCCAATGAGGACTTTTTCTATGTGTTTCATTCAAGAAGGTTTTTTTGAACAAACCTTCAGGTCTTCTGTGCTGCAGGACTCTGGACACTATATTCATTTGGTATTGTATCAATGATAGTTGCATTACAGTGAGAGTTTCTTTTGAGCACTAGGGTTGTGTTTATATCATAATTTGTCATTTTATATTAAACTAGGGTTTGGTTTTCTGACAGCGTGTATTTCTTCTGAAGTGTGTGTTCAACTATCCAATATTATTACAAGTGAACTCCTGTTAATCTTAGGGCACATCAGTTCATACCTGCCAACACAACCCTGAAAAATAGTGTGATAATGATACAGTCAGCCTCCCTATAGACCTTACTCTACTTCACTTATCACATATTTAGGATTCCATCAATCTCAGGAGCCAGCCATTAATTTTGAAGCATTGCAGTCAGAGTTACTCTCCTAAAATGAAGACTCACAACAGTTAAATCTCACTCATTTATGTCACTGGACCATGATAGTGGTGAGGTGTCATGACTATCTGATACAGTTTACTCTCAGAATAACAAGCTGAAAACACTTCTTATATAGAAATAGTAAAAATATCCCTACTTGGAGTCCCAATCAAGCTAGCACTACTACTAGGAGAAGCATAAGGGTTTATGTCACAGAAATAATGTTGACCGGGAACAAATACTTCGTAAGAGAAAGTTCAGCATATCTCTAAGACCTGTTTTGAGCAACTGTACTAGCACACTGTATATGTTCTTGTTGTATTAGTCTTTCAAATTGTGGAAAGCCTTTTGGAATAAAAGCTAACTGTTTCTGTATGTAAAAGTAAGCAGAGCAACTAACCTTATTTAGTGGAGTTGTGGGCATCTCCAGCCCTCAAGGGCCACCAGCAGGTCAGGATATCAAAGACTGAGCGACTGATTGGGCCACCTGTGCTGAAGCAGTGGTATCCTGAATACCTGACCTGTTGGTGGCCCTTGAGGACTGGAGTTGCCCACCTCTGCTCTAACGAGAACATTTACCAAGTGCCAGTACAGGTGATCACACCAGTTCTGTACTTAACTCCCATTGAAGTCAAAGGAGCCTATTTTTTTTTTTTAGTTAGTTATTTTGCCCATTAAATGTCTGCGTCACGTGACCGTCGGAATAAAATGCATATGAGATACCGGCACCCCATAACGGGGCCTGTATCTCAGGAAGCAGGGGGTCCCCGAACCTGAAGTCAACGCGGTTCTCCTCCGGAGACCCCCTGCTCATCTACACTAGTAATAAAATATATATTAAAAAAACATTAATTTCGAGCGAGATTTGAGCTTTAAGATTTGAGAGGCGGGGCAGCTGAGCAGCTCTCTCTGCAGCTGAAAGAAATTGCCGGATTTGGCCTTTTCAGAGAGGTGCAATCATCACGTTTTGGGAATTTTGCTACCACAGGTAATCGAGGCTTTCTGAATATCGTGATGGCAACGCTCAAAAAACAGGCGATTTAAATGGACCGGCTTTTTTTTTTTTTTTTTAATGAACGCTTATAGCATGGGCCCCAATGTGTTAGTGTATTGTGATAGTCAGTTTTATCTATAAAATCTTTAAATGAAGAAATAGTGAGACATGCTTGAATTATCCACCACATGAAATTGATGTGTAATTTGCATTAGTGGGGAGTGATGAAGACCATCATGAAGAATAAGTGAGTATCTATTTTTGACATTACACTTACGCAGATGCGTCCATGCAAAAATCACACTGCAAACAGCAGGGAAACTAGACTGTCTCTATTTTACAGCTAGCTTAGCTATTCTATTATCGAGCTGACAGCATATTATTGAAGGTAAAATGTGACAGGGTGCATGCTTCATAGTTACATCAAATTGTTTCTGGCTTAGGGCTTACACTTGTCATTTTGAGATTTGCAGCGCAAATAAAATCTACACTTGCAAAGAATTAAATCCTTATATTTTTCCTGTGCACTAAAAAGGTTGTGAGAATAAAAACCATAAGGTCATACAGCGGATCACTTATATAATTAATTCCTAATAAAACCTTTGGGGGTACATCCTCAGAAGTGCGTAAAATTTGTAGCGTTACACGAATTCAGCCCATCCATTAGGCTATCGCTTCGGGCGCATAGTCCTAGGGGTGCATTAATAGTTATTATTTTTTCCTCTTTATTTATCTTTTTTTTTTTAAATAATTTGTCTTTTTTTTTGTCCGGTATTTTGGCGCCCTATTTTTATTTTGCATCGCGCTCGGGTGCGGTTGCACTCCCTACGGCCCCGATAGCTACGCCACTGTTTATTTTATTTTTGGGATGCAAATTTGAAGTTTCACCTAAGGCGCATGAAACCCTTGCGCCATCCCTGGTTACACCATCGCCATTTTATGTACCATTATCGGTTACTCATATCCCCAAAGGTCCATTGCGTGACGATGTCTTCGCAATTACCTGAAATGTAGCGGATCGATAAATTTGAACAGACATTAAGCTCACCCATATGCAAATCATATGGTAATGAGCAGTTTGCCTAACAGAGATCCTCAGACCTCTGTTTGTGATTGCACAGTAATAATGCTACAGTATTTAAGATCTTCCAAAAGCTAGCGTTGCCAACATCAAGACCCTGATTATATCAGTGTGTTATTTCTATTAATAGCCTATAAGTGAAAATGGCAGGTCTTAAGTGGTACCCATATGAATGTAGTGTAGGATTTAACCCTTTCATAACGTGTTTATACTAACATGTATATGGTGGAACATATAAATGGCTGAAACACATCAACAGATGTATATGAAATTGTGTATTTTTCATTGAATTGTGGCCTACTATTGTATACAATGTTTGGTGTAAAAAGTATGAGTGTACAATAATGATTGTACATATGAGAACAAGAATTCAAAGAGACAGAAGTAGGCAAAATACGATGTTGTTATACAGTTATGTCACTGTGTGTAAAAAAACAACAATATTAACATTGTATATAAAGATTAAATGTAACAATATAACCAAACATCAACATATTTACAGCCTATGCCTCTTTTTGGGTGGTGCGCTCTCTCCCTCATTTGGCCCATGGGTACAGGGTCTGCCACGCCTCATAATGAGCACCCAAGGTGCTAACTATGAGTACTTCCTCTCTATAACCTCTGCTTTTGGCCTTCACCAATGGCCTGCAGCCAGCACCCACAAGGACGGCCACTACCACTTCTCCATTTCCCCCTTTTCTCTCTATGACCATCATCTTATCTCGTTTTCTCTCTCTCACTTCTCCCCTTCTCCACCTCCATCTACCTCTCGTTCCATTAACCTACCACTCTTTCTCCGCTCCTCCATCTCCTCTCCCAGCCCCGCTATAGACTCAACCTGGTCAAGAACTAGAACTCTGCCCTATCCTCCTCTCTTGATCTACATGCCCCCTGTTTTCGCTCCCATTCTTGCCCTTCTAACCCCAGACACTGGCTACACTGCCACACACGCATGCTCCAGCACTCGCTCCTCTGAACGCCTCTGGAGGAAATCTCATACTCTTGCAGAGTTCCTTCACTACAAATGTATCCTCACTTTCAACTCTGCCCTCTCCCAGGCTAAACAAACCTACTTTTCATCACTAACCAACACTCACAAGTCTAACCCACGCAGACTCTTCTCTATCTTTGACGCTCTACTCAGACATCGATCTGTTACCTGTCTTTCTTCCTATATTCACCTCAGAACTCTGCTGACTATTTCTAAAGGTGGAGTCTATGCGACAACACATCCCCTCTGTTTCCTCCTCACATTCTACATCTGAAAGAATCACTTTATACTGATTGATCTCTTACTGCAATGAAGAAGGCATGGCCTATAGTGTTTTGTAATCTTATGATGGCACACATGTAACCATGTTATTTAGCGATGTACTCCTTACCTGTATGTGTGAGTGCATTGCAAGTGAGACAGTAATGTTTGTTGTGGTGTTCTAGGTTGTGTCTCAAGTGACATGTATGCATGAGGTTACTATATAGTGTATTATATATGTACTGTATTGTCACTTACCAGGTCTCTCCACATTCCCTGAATCCACCAGTTTTGGTAGTCCCACAACCTGAGACGTGGCGCTGACTGAGCTCACCTGCTCCTGCATATCGCACAGGTGCAAGGGGACTGGTGGTACCCCTCCAGTCTTGCATGCCTTGGCAGTGTGCCCTGGTTCTCTGCAGTGCTGGCTCTTGAGAGAGAGCCCATAATAATTTGGAGTGGTTATCCAGCAGCCCATTAATTAAAATTTCGAGCTCCCCACCTGTACATTTTTTACTACGGATCCTCCGAGCACCTGCAGCAGAAGCAGTACCAGAGGTAGACGCCTGCACAGCCATCTCTACTATTTAGCCGTTTCGAAATGGCTGAGTTTGTCTATTTGTAATGTGTATTTATTTGAATTTTAAACATTCTCATGGGCGTCCTGATGGGTCACACTATTGTGTAACGTGTCACTAAATGGGGTGCGCTAATAAGGCGTTTTACCAATGTTCATGTGCAGTGTATTGGGGAACGCGTCTCCGAGACATGAAAATCCACATTGATAGCGCTGCTGCTATGATGGACGGACGGTATTTTTTCCATCTCCTTGGCTTTCAGTATACCCACTAATAAGACAAAAAAAATAACCTCCGTTATTATAGCCCTCCAGTTGTGTTAACAGTATAGTCACAATTTAGCAGTTTATCGAACTAGAAATGTTAATGTTAAAATAGAAATCAGAGGATGTACAGTAGAAAAGATCATTTAACATCTTTAAAATGGAACACAGCAATTACTGTGTATATTTCTAAAGCAACTGTATCAACATGTGGATAACAATGTGATTGTTTGTAATATACCATGCTGGTAACGTATACTTCATGTGTTCCTTGTATATCTTTTCCTCAATTAAAAGATATTTGCAACAGCAAAAAAGGAATGCCAACAAATATTTGTTTAGGATGTCTACAAATCACCCTGACCATGAAGATCTCAACCATTTAACTGGTGGGGGATTAATACAATTTACTGCAGAGATTCCAAAGTATTGATGTTTTAGCTGTGTGGTTCATCTGAACGGCACAACCTGAATACAATTCATAAAGATTGTACTGTAAACTTTTGTAGCCTTATCCTGTGCATCATGGTCGAGCAAAATAGATGGAAGACACATAATGATGGCATTTGGCATTATCCCGCTTGCATTTTAGGACCATGTGTGGAGACAGAAGATAGAAAGGAAGAGGATTTGGTAATCATTTTTTTTTTAATGATGGCAAAATGCAGCAATTTACAATATGGAAAAGGTAGAAGGCTATTCCCAGGCCATAATTATAAGTTTTTTGTAAGGCAATTAATCTTCTTAATTTGAAATGTCAGATTGGTATACCTATTATATATTAAACATCTAAGATATATTACATGTGTAAGAAGAGCAATATATTCTGGAATCAGTTGCTTACCATGTATTCATTATTTTGTTTATATTTCATTAGAACATATTATCTAATTGGTTGTACATTAGGACAATTTACTTAAAGATGTGAGAGAAGAAGGGAATGGTACATTATTTGCCTTTGAGAAGATGACAAATGTTTGTACATGTTGTCTACAAAAATTATACTGGAATTAGTAGTATCCAGATCATATAATAGGTGACATGGCGTGACACGAATGTCCAAAATGTGATTAGTTAAAGCAGGAGTCCAAGCTGCCGTTTCTTTATTTATTTCCTCCCTTTAAAATGTGCATCAAAACAATCCACACAATAAGTAATTAGCTAAGCTGAAATTTCGGCTTGGGGTTCACTAAATGGCTGTCACTGCAGCAGAAGAGGACCAACGATACAAAGTTCTGTGGGGAAGATCATGTGACCAGGCAGTCACTAGATACAATTGGTGCACTGCTAGAGAGAGGGCAGGGCTCAAAGAGGGGTGTGCCAGAGTCTGTTTCAGAAGAGGAAGGAGATTTGCCTTTGCAAATGGTTGCTATGGAAACAAAAAATGCTTACACACTATGATACATAAAAATGTAATTGAGTTGTTTTTTTTAAAGTATTAGTTCAGACTTAATAGTTCAGAACTGATTTATTAAAAAACACACACGTATGATATTGCTGGGTCTGCAGCTTTAATGTGCCAAGCTTGCATCAAAAGTGATTTCATTTTACTATTTTTGTGATAAGTTGTATCTCTAATACATAACTGTAACTGCTATTAGTATCTTAACATTGCTTTCATTTTTGGATAGTGATTGTTTAAATACAGATAGAGTATACTGTAGCTATTGTATGAAAAAATGTAAAATAAAATAGAGTTGACGAGCTTAATCACAGTTTATAAAGGCATCGCACCTCTTCCCTTCCCATTCATAGACCGTTGCGCTTTCTAACCAATGGTGCCTAATTGGAGTTATCGCCCCTTATAGAATGTGGGCCCTACCCTTGAATTTGTGATGCTTCTGAATCACAGTAATATTTCATGACTTTCTTCCATAGGTCACTGCCCAAGAGTGGCTTGCTATCTAAATTGATGTTGACACTTCTTCAGGATTCAGTGGGGTGGTTCTCTTGTAAACCCAGTAAAAAAAGGTACGTGTCTAGGTATGTACCAAATAAAAGAAAGCCTGGGCATGGTGCTCTAAACTACCAAAGTGGTTTGCCGAATACATAATCATTGTGTTATAAGATTGTTGCAAATTGGTTGTGTTTTCTATATATTACAGCATATTACATCTCGGCTGTACAGATGATTGCAGCGAAGTGCAATCATAAGGGATTTAGGCAATGAAGTGCATCAGCTGTTTAAATATCTGTTGAAGAGAGTTGGAAGGCCTTGAAAGCGAATGCACTGTACCAACTGAATTTATGAAGAGCTCGTGCGTGGATCTGTTAAAAGGACCAACCATAAAAAGAATTGGGGTTGCTCCATGAGTCGTATGCGATTGCAAATGTAAGGAAAACCTAGTGTGCTAATCACGTTTTATGCCTCCAAAGCAGCAGTCCAACCTACTGAAAAAAAATCAGATAAATAGCTTATTAGGAAAACAGCTGAAAATGAAAATGACCGTCACAATTATTAGGCTAAACCAAAATAGTCCAAAGAGTACAGGTGTCGAGTTGTATTCAACGAACTGTATTTCCCTTTCCTATTGTTTTTGTCTCTAAGGGTTGGCTTTGGGTGAACTGGATTGAAGAGGGGTTTCAATACAGCTCTTCTAATGCTAGGGTTGGCAGGTGTCCAGTATTGAAGCGGAATATCCTGTATTTTGACACTCTGCCAAGTAAAAAATGAGAGGTAATACTGGACATGTATGTGTCCGGTATTACCTCTCTGAACATGTATGTGTCCGGTATTACCTCTCTGAACATGTATGTGTCCGGTATTACCTCTCTGAACATGTATGTGTCCGGTATTACCTCTCTGAACATGTATGTGTCCGGTATTAACTCTCTGAACATGTATGTGTCCGGTATTAACTCTCTGAACATGTATGTGTCCGGTATTACCTCTCTGAACATGTATGTGTCCGGTATTACCTCTCTGAACATGTATGTGTCCGGTATTAACTCTCTGAACATGTATGTGTCCGGTATTAACTCTCTGAACATGTATGTGTCCGGTATTACCTCTCTGAACATGTATGTGTCCGGTATTACACTGGCGACACACTTTATTCGAGCTCGGCTAGTCCCACGAATTCGGGTATACCCGGGTGTATTGAGGTTTGTGACTGTTTTCTGCCCGAGTGCATTGAGGTATTTTCCAGGCAGGGATTGAAGCATTTTATTCCCGCTGGCTGAAATACTGCACAGTATATATATATATACTGCATTACAATTCATGAATTTATGCCATCTGGTAGACACGCGAAGCATTGCAGCCTATTAAATCCTAATCATTATCATTTAACAGATCAGCCGCCCGTCAGCCAGGCATGAACCCAGGCTGGGAAGGCAAACGCAACGGGGCTTGTCAGAGGTGAGGAGCGGCGCATTCCAGGTATCTGCCAGGTACATACTGGGTATTTGCTCGAATAAAGTGTGTCGGTGCAGTACCTCTCTGGACATAGTGACCTGACTGGCTTGGGGGGGGTGGGAGGTAATGTCCCTGAGCAGGGAAAGAGCAGGGCTGTTGTTAGGGGGTGGGGAAGCTTCCTCCATCCTGATTTGCTGCTGGGTAATGCAGCCAATCAGGGGGTTTCAGGAGCCTGGGGGTGGGGCCCAGGAGAGGAGAAAACAGCATGAAGCAGAGAGGTGTGTGTCTCACCTTTCGCAATTTTGTCGAGTATTTTTGGAGAAGCCACCTGGGAACCCTATTTAATGCAGGTGACAATACCATACAGATGTAACCGCTGCTATTGTACTGTAGCTGCTAACGTGTTAGATCACGGATAATGCAATTTCCCCTCTGACTTTTGCCGCTTGTTAGATTTGTTTGTATGGAGTGGCTCTGAAATATTGCATTATGATTTCCCACCGAAACGCGTCAGTAGGTGCAAATGCAGCCGTTACATCTGTATATTTGGATTCAGAAAAAGTAGGGGTTTTTTTTGTTCATGTTTTACACTGAACACAAATAAAAAAACAAGGGCATATGTATTAAGGCAAAAGTAATGCAGTTCTGGGGCAAAAACATTACCCATTGATGTCAATGGGATTTTTCTCTTTGATACGTTTTGGTGCAATTGTTTTGCCCTAGATTTGCACCATTTTTGCCTTGATACATACATATATTTTTAAAGATATATTAAAATATTGATGTACTGTATCCTTGAGCATTAATGTTCGCAAAATGTTTCAAATGCACCAGTTTTAATTATAGGGGGAAGGGGTCTCTAAAATCATGGATTGAATTAGCCCATGCAAGGCCCACACCTGCTTTAAATATCCACATCGGGAACTGTGCGTGTGATCTGCAGATTTACTCGTTATCGTTTCCATCTGTGGAATTTCCTGAGAGTGGGAATTGTGATAACTTATTAATTTAATGACTTGCGGGATCTATGGAAGTAATTATTGTCACCAAGACCCCCTCTCTTCTACCATCTCTGGCCAAGAAATGCCTACAGGATGACAAGGTCTACGGAATTTTGATTGTATATAGAACAATGGAGCATTTGAACTTTCAGTGCTTCAAACCATTAGCCATGTTGCGATATGTTGTTAACATCCTTAGTTTATAACAGAATCCACGTACATTTAGTTTAGACAGTAACACATGAGGATTGTGTAAGTGACTTGAATTGTAAATCATGATTTTTGTTTGTAATTACTTCCTGGGTTTCTGGTACACATTAATGCAAGGGGTTCTCAACTCGTCCTCAAGACCCCACCCCAAGCCCCCCAACAGGTCAGGTTTTCTAAAGGGACTTGTGCCCAGTCTGGGAATATCTTGCGATCTTGATCCTTTAGTGCAGGGGTGGCCAACTTCAGTCCTCAAGGGTCACCAATCAGGTCAGGTTTTCAGGATTGCTCTGCTTCAGCACTGATTGAGCCACATGTGCTGAAGCAGGGATATCCTGAAAACCTGACCTGTGGGGGGGGGGGGGGGGGTTCTTGAGGACTGGATTTGAGAGCCCCTGCATTACAGAAAATTAATGGCACTTTTTGTTTAAGATATCAAGTGTTTATGGTTGCAACAAAAACTAATATACTCCGCACCTTACATTTTACATGGGAGAAAATATATTCTTAGAAATTGTTTTTTTTTTTCTTTTTCGGTTACATTTATTGAAGCTTTCCCATTCAAAATGAAGAAATCTACATTGGGAAAATCTTATTTTCAATACAAATTGGTGATATTGTTTCAACATCTACGTGCAGAAAGGGCAGACAAATGAAAAACAACCAATGCATCTCAAACAGGGTCGCCGTTGTTTTGAGTTCTGAAAAGATATGGATCACACCATTTTTTTTACAGCTACGGTTAACTGCTAGCATTTGCTAGAAAAGGATCTAACAGAGACGCTAACTAGAGGAAATGTTGCTTTTCATCACACTGCTCATTAGTTTTAATCATTGGTATATATTATGGAGTTGATTATAATCAAAGTTGTCATTAGCTGAATTATTTTAAGAAATCTCCAAGAGTTAATTGGTCAATGTAATACAATTCATACATGCTACAGTATTATATATATATAATATATATATATATATATAATATATATATATATATATATATATATATATATATATATATATATATATATATATATATTATACATCTAGAGTGCATATTAATTTAAAACTATATATATATATGTTTAGTGGCATAGAGCTTTAATTGCATCAGTGTATAAGCTAAAATTTGCTCCAAATTGTGCAATTAATACTTATTTTATGTGACATACTGTTTATGCCACACTTCACCAAAAAAACGAAGAACAAAATAACTACTCATTTAGCTGAAGGAAACATATTTATTTTACAAGTGCACAATTTGCTTCAACGTAAACAGGGTCCTATTTAAAAAAAAAAAAAAATCATTATCTGATAAAATCAAAAATTCATAACAAATCAGTATGACTGAACATGTAAACAGAAATGATGCATAGCCGGCTTAAAATCCAGAATATTGTGTAATACCTTTGGGTGATCAGATTTAAAAAAAAAAATTATAATAATAAACATATTTTGCCAATCAAATGAATATAACATTTTCAAAAGTACATATTAATATAAATTGTTTATTCAGTGCATTTTTGTGTATACAACAAATAATAACGAACATTTTGTACAAGACCGGAAAACCTCTTGCCCATACTATGTAAGTTTTGGAGCACATAACTTAATATTGGTTAATGCACAAAACCAAGCACATCATGCAGCTGGATTCCAAGTTCCCACTTGCTCTCATGCAACAAATATGATGATCTAAAAGGAAAACAAACTAAACATTAAACATTTTTAATAGCAGGCATAAGTACATGTTGTATAGTGAGAGCCTGCCCGTGTGCCTCCTTGTCTACGATACTCACGTACGCAGTACACTGAAAAAAGGACATTTACAAATAAGACGGGTTCTTATAAAAAATTGTCACCTTAATTCCACCCCTTTTATATTTCTTTAGAAAAGAAGCCACAACAAGAATGGAACATGATACACAAAAATGGAATTAAGAGAAAATGACGTCAGTGGATAATAGCATCCATAAAGGTACATCCCACTGTTTGGGGTTGACGATACATTTCTGTGTCTACAGATTAGGGTTAGCATTATACCTTGTACCAGGATACTACAAATATATTAAAAAATATATATATTAGCATCTGTGAAATCACAGGATCACTGTTTACTGGAGCCTGAGATAACCATCTCAAATCCAACCTGATTTTGTTGTTAAGACCCAGCTTTAAAGACCCAACAGAGTTCAGAAAGCTGCTTCCGTTGAAAATCAAAGTGTTGCACTCTTCCAAATTAATAATACATTTAATCAAGCTTATATATAAAACTTTAAGCCAAAAAAAAAAAAAAAATATACAGATTTTTACTTTTTCTTTGTATGCTTGCCCCTATAAAACATATAAGCAGTAACATTTTCTTTAAGGAGCAAAAGTGGTCTTTTATTCTTTGTTGGAAAGCAAATGGTTATTGGCATGGAGTTCTGTGAAATGTTTTTGTTTCATTTGCCACAAAGCATAGGTGATATAAATAGAGAGCAGGGTATGTCTTCTCCAAAGATTTATTCCACGGTATGTTTTGCTGGCTATCCATGTGCCTTCTAGATGAAAAAAAGCATATTGTAAAATAATGGGATCCATTGACAACCCAGGGCTAAAACGAGAGTGACCTATGCAAGTTCAGTGGCTTGTCCTGAATAATTGATTATTTGGATGAAACACTGCTAGTAAGAATTCAACAGCATCCAGAGGTAAGGTTCCATGATATACTGTAGCGCTCGACTTGCCTGAAGCTGGCTACGTTGACTCATGTTGGCTCATAGATTTACCCCCATTTAATACTCCAGAAACACTTCTGCTTTTTGTAGGAGTACCACTTCCAGATCTGGAAAACTCTGTGAGATCATGAAGTGAAGGTTCTTTGTACATGGCCACTGAAAATAAGAAAACAAACAAAATATTAGCTCTATTTTTTAACAGGAATCTATTGGCGCCCAACTCTTTAATTACCGGTTTAGTTACCATTGACAATAAAATACAATCCTTTAGGATGAAAACAAGCAAACAGAAACTTATATATATATATATATATATATATATATATATAAATATAAATAAAATAAATAAATAGATGATACCGTTTTGTGGCTAACGAAATGCTTTATTTATATATATATATATATATATATATATATATATATATATATATATATACAGTGTTCGACAAACCTATACATTTGCTCGCCCCGGGCGAGTGGATTTAACCCCCGGGCGAGTAAATATTGGCCCAAGCAGCACACGTTTGGTACTAGGTGGCGAGTAGATTTTTTTGTGTGGCGAGTAGATTTTTTGGTGATTTGTCAACCACTGTATATATATATATAATGGGCGAAACTATTCCATTGATGGATTCTTCCAGTTTCCATCCGTACGTATTAATCCAAAACCACCATTGGATACAATCCATACCGATTTTTAAGAATTAAATCTGCGGATTCCACAATCCGTTGCCGGTTTGTTAAAAATCCGACCACGGATTATTAATCCACCATGTGGATTATGAGTAATAGAACCTGCCGATCCGAGGCGGATCCAAATTCGCAAAAATAATTTGCCCATCTCTTTACGGAGTAAGAGCCCTGCTGAATTTCAGACAAAAGAGGGTGACTTGTCTGAAAAGCTAAGCAGGAAACCACCTTACATAATCAGTATTAAAGGACATTGTTATTAACGTATTGGCCCGACTATAGTACAACCTGGCACATAATACAACCCTACATTTTTGAAGCTGTTCTACATGAAAAATAAAAAGGTGTTCGGCTGCTCAGATAATACAAGTACAGTTTTCGGAAGGACATTTTTAGGATAAAAATATAGCACTATATGCGGGCAAATACGGTATATCAAACAGAATAACACACTATTCATTTTTACGGTTCAGAAAACTATTATGTACCAATGAATTGGGGTTAATACAAGAATACGATGTTGATGCCACCAATAAAGACCAGAATTAATTTTCATTTAAAAATCTCTTGCATATCTGATCTGATCACATCATTCACACTGTACATACTGAGACGTGTATATAGACGAGTAATTTTAAGATGCGCAGTTTCTCCAGGCATGAGCTATAGAAGGCTATAGTATTTTTTTATCAAAGCACAGAAAATGGTACTATTAGCTCTTTCTGAGAAATTAAACATGGAGTGGAGCGTTACCAGTATGTAAATATAGGTTCAATGTCTGAGCTCTAGCAAATATAATATTTAAGTATCACGCATGAATTGGGCCATCACGAGTTGCATGCTTTTTCTTTATCCCAATGAAAGCACATTTCAAATGATGGTAAAGTTATCTGTCTAAATACTTTGGCAATTATTTTTAAGAACTTGTGTAGACTAAGTACCAAGTACAGGAAATATTCAGTAGCTGGAGAAATCCTCTCTATAGGATCTCATCTACAATTATGAATCACAAATAAAATAAGTGACAGATTGCTTAATAATGCTGGCGGATGCAATGGGTACACTAAAAATTGGATACTTGTCACTTTTCATCGTTTAAACTTGAAAGGTAAAGATCAAATACACTGATGCACGCTTTATTCATGTACATTTTCATTAAACTCTTAATATTTTCTGTGTAAAAAAAAATATATATATATAAAAAATAACGAGTTAAAAATATTAGATACACCACAGAAACTTTCAATGCCATGGAGCTAAACGCCCTGGGATTATATCAAACATCAGTGCCAAGAGGGGTTAATACTATTCGTGTTACCTTTTAATGGTTTGGGCAGAAAGTGAGCGGCAGGCTTGTTTTTCTTGACATGGTTTCCTTTCATAATTTCACCTTCTTTGTTGAGACCCAAAAACCAGCTCCTTCCCGAGTGCTGTTGTCTGTAGATCATTGAAGAATACGTCACGTAGTAGTTTTCAAATACTGACTCTTTGAATTTGCACTCGGGTGTGAAATGTTCCTAAAAAGAAATGATACGTTTGAATAATTCCAACAGTCCAGTGTAATACACTGTAATGCCTGTATCTTCATCCAATAACACTGCTACCTTCTATCCTTACATCAAGAATAGTCACACAATTAGGGAATATTATTCAGAGGCATTAGAACCCGTTCATACGCAACGTACGGCAACTAGAGAGGTGAATTTTGGGGGCGAATTTGGATCCGCAGTGGATCGTCCGGTTCCTTTGGTCCGCGGATTTCAGCAGATCAATCTCAAAAAGGGCGATTTCACTTTTTGTGGGATTTTTTAAATTATTATTATTACCAATACACTCTGCGGATTTCCGCAACCCGTGGACGGATTTGTAGAATCCACACTGTGGATTCAGCAATCCATCCACTGATTGGATTCTAGAAATCCGTCCACGGGTTGTACTGCTGCGGCACAGTTTATTCGAGCATTTGCCCGTTCTGTGCCGCAGCAGTAGCCTGGCGCGCGCCCGAGTGTGACGGGCGCACGCCGAAGCAGCGGAAGAGCGCCCTCCGATCGGGGCGCTCTCCCTACCGCTGCCGGGTCCGCCGGGTCCCCCGGAACCCCCTGCCGCTGTCCCGCGATTGCGGGACACCAGGGCTCCCTCGGGGAGCCCCTGGACACGCGTGCAGCGGGCGCACGCTCCCGATGACGCGTGACCGCGCGTCTATGACGCGCGGCACGCCGAGGGGCGGCCACTAGCAAGCCGGGAGATTTCCCGGCTTGCGGTACCGACCACACTTCAATAAAGTGTGTCGGTAGTGTATCCAATGACGGTTTTTGATGAATTCGGGCAGATTAAAGCCGACCAAATACGTTTGCTGATTTTACACCACAAAACGGATTTTGGGGGGAAAATGCAAGAAAATCCTTGAAATGGATTTGGGCGGATTTGACGATCTCTAATCAAGACCCCCCCCCACCCCCCTAACAGGTCAGGTTTAAAGGTTATCCCAGCTGCAGAACATGTGACTCAGTCATAGCCTGAGCCACTGATTGAGCCACTGGTACTGAAACAGGGATATCCTTTAAACCTGACTTATTAGGGGGTCTTGAGGACTGGAGCTGAGCACCGCTGTTCTGCAGAATCCCAGAGATAGAAAAGCAAATGGACACATGAACTGGACACTTTTAGACCTACTAATGTGGATGGGGAAGATTCGCCTTGTTTAATATTGGGACAAAAGATCCATCCACGAAAATATCCCGCTCACAAACATAGGAAAGTAGAATGCTCAAATACAAAGAAACCAGGAGATTTAGGCCATGCTTGGAAAAGCTGATCCGTAAACAGAGAAACACGTTATTACTAGATTTAAGCCAAAAATTGTACTATGAATTGTCATGGTCATAGGACTTAATTTCCTTTTTAGTTTTAATTTTTCAACAGTTTACTTTTTTATAGTTTTGCTTTTTTTCATGAAACCCCAACAGCGTTATCAATGGGTAAAATATTGGCAAAAGAGTCCTTTGGCAAAATATTATCAATGTAACCGGGCTCTTCTTCTAGGTTAACTAGGGAAAGAAGGGCGATGTGGATTCTTTTCCGGACCGTGTTAAAAAACATAAGTAGGAATATTGGGTATGTCCCATTTTACACTTCTGAAGAAAAATAAATTGAACACTCATCTGCAGCAGGCGGGTGTTAACTGCACACTTTTTTATTTAGACATTAAGATTTAGGTACTTCTAGACAAAATAGCCAATAAAAAATTATATTGCTCAGTCATCCAAAATACATAATCCAGATGATTGCAAGAAAGCCTCACCTTAAGGCTGCGTCCACCGTGCCGTGGACCGCGCTCATGCTTGAGAGTGGTGACGTCACCAACTCTCCAAGCATGCGTGTTGGGCTGTTCTGCAACTTTTTCAGTAAGTGCGAGCAGGAGGGGGGGAAGGGGGGGAGCGTGGCCTAAACAGTGACTGGCGTTAATTGGCTGAGGAGGTCATGTGACCCCTCAGCACACCTGAAACTCAATTTAATCTGTCTTGGCAAGCACCCAGCGCCCGCGATCGTACATGAATGCTCACAGGCACGTGCCACATGAGCGTGGCCAGACAGATTTAAATTTATTGTGCTTGATCGCGCCAAGCACGGTCAGCGGCAGTGTAGACGCAGCCTTCTTTGCAACAGGTAGACATTCCATTTAACCCTTCAAGGTCATTACAGTATCTCTTCTCAGATGAGGGTAGCAGAGGATCAATATCTCTTTTAGAAGGGTGCAGGTTGCCAAGTATGGAGACCTCCGTCATTTAACCTAGAAATCCAGATGGACAGCGACTTCTCTACATCTTACTTTCCTTCAATCCATTCTTATCTGACATAGTTCACACTGTAGATCCTTAAGTTATTTAATGTCCAAAACAAAAGAGGAATAATTAACTTAAAAATAAACATAGTCCTTATCGCAAGGGCCACCTGGTAGGGTGGATCCTGGAGTAGCCTATAGAACATCATGATTTCAAGTAGTTTAGTTAACTAACCTTGATGCATACGTGTATATCATTTAATTAATTTTTATTGTTTATTACACTATTCGTTGCGGTAATATATGTTTTAAGTATTTAGTATTAAAAGTTATATTTTAATAATAGTATTGTGCATTTAAGTGAATTTTCTCTCGGAGTACAATCATTTTGTACCCCTTATGTTTCTCTAGTTTAGTTCCAGGAACAAAATAAAATACCTCTGGTCTAAGGCAGTAGAAGCAATTCAAGGAAAGTGAAGCAGGAAGGACCCAAAATGTTCTATGACACAGAAATATTGTACATTTCTGACCACACTCTGATTGGTTGATCAGAGTCATAAATCACAATAAACCAATTACAATGCAGAACAAATATACCTATCTGCAACAAGACACGGATAAGACTATTAACCATTAAACACTACAAGAGAAAACACAACAAACCATTTTATTGACCTAAGTCACTATAGCCAGTTTCGATCATGTGACACTTTGCAAACGTAGTAGGGCACTTACATAAATATTCTAGTGACGTATCTAAGGAAAAACTGTGAAATCCACTTCAAGCATACGATGTCCTGGTATGGCAGTAACAGGGCTTCGTATTGTATAGCAGCTTCATACAGCAACAACAGGAAACCAGACATTGGTTCTAAGCAGTCTGATCATCATTAGTCGCATTTACACTTTTGTTAGATCCATTTCCCAAGCTAGATTGGCCCAAAAGTACGGGATAGTGAGGACAATAGGATTTGCGTGACCTTTTTACTGATGCGCCATAATAAACACATTTTACTTCAAACAATCTGTCTTAAATTACTTTTTATAGTCAGTGCTCATGCAGAATATGTTCCTCGTAGAATATGTAAGGCGCTTTACAAATAGATGATAATATTAATAATAATAAATAGAATTAAAATAGTTAACAGTATGTCCACACCTCCAATGCTAACAACTCTCGTCTATCCATCTGGTACTGTGTTAAAGAAGCGATCGAAGCAGCTTAAAAAAAAATACAAAAATATATATATTTTTGTTTTAATATATGACACTTTTCATTACATTTTATGTAAACTACTTACCTAAGCTGCCTATTGATTAGTTCTCCGGTGATCAAACTGCAAAATCCGTCTCCCCACGGCTCACTAAATGGCTGCCTTTCCGTTTCAAATGAATCCTTCAATCTGTGTAACTAAGCAGCTACAGTGTATTCTTATAGTACCAAGGTAACATTAACTATTGTTGCAGTTTGCAGCTCAAACTGCTTTGAATATTGGCAACAAATAATCACAAACAGGGAAATGTTGCCAAAGACCTTGCACTGCTGGGGACGTGTTTTATAGAAATCAAAGGATGCTCAGGATATTAAAACTCATTAAAAAATGACATTAAGAGTTGATTTTAAAAATAAGTCGTAAGTATCTAATACTACAGAACTGATTTTTATTTTTTTTAAACACATGTAGGATATTGCATGGATTGCTCCTTTAATTCGGTAAGCATATTATTTAATTAATATCAATGAACTAGATGCTGAAATATTGTCAACAATGATTACAGCGCACCATAGTGCTCAGAGATGCGGAGATCAGAAATTGAAATCAGTGTGTGCACTCTGCTGGCTGCTCCCTGGAAACTGACACCAAGCAAAGGAAGCAGATTTCCCTTTGAGAAATCTCCTTTGTAGAAAACAGTAAATCCTTCTCTCTTTACAAACTGGCAATTGTAACAGTCAGTTGAAAGGCCACTGGGCAAAATTAAGATATCCCCAGAGAAGCCAGCAGTCAAGACTGCGTGGGTTGAAACGGAGAAGAAAACATGATAAAAACCCTTTTGAATATTTATTCCTTCTGTGGGTTATAACGGCACAAGGCACAGAGGCTCACGCTGTTGAAATCTCAGCTATAGCGGTGCACTAATCGTGCCACGCAAACCTTTAATCAGACACACAACTGGTCATTTCTCAACCATATGCTTTTCATTCTTGAACAGGAAATCCTTTTTTTCTGTGTAGCAGAATCAGAAACCTACTGCACAGTACAAGCCATGGTATCTGTTCTGCGGGTCGTGCAAAAACTGCAGGCCTATTATAGAATAATTAAGTATGGAAATCCACACCGCAGAGTTTCTTGCGTTGTTTTACTAATCCTAATGTAGCCTTTAAATTTTTTTTTATTTTTTAAAAAGCCTCAAAAACAAGCCTCAATGCCAGGATTGAGCCACCGGTGCTGAAGCAGGGATATCCTGAAAATCTGACCTGTTGGTGGCCCCCTAGGACTAGAGTTGGCCACCCATGCTCTATGCTTTCTTCTGTGAATCCTGCCTTTCCTGACACGGTTATAGCACGCTGGACTGTTACTGCAGCGTGCTATAACCGTGCCAGGAAAGGCAGGATTCACAGAAGAAAGTATAAACCTGGGATGTTATTTACAGTTTCTACTACAGCAACATTATTAATAACAGATTAAACAAAACTTTAATACTCCACTGATGCTTATTTAGCATTCTACTTCTACAAGGAACAAGTTAAAAAAAAAAATACCACTGCTGCTCCATGCTTGGTTAATCATTAGATAACAACATCATTAATTTGATCAGGGCTGCTTAATGTAGCCACAACCACCCCGCAGTTGCAAAACTTGACATCAATACACATTGCACCTCTGTTGTGCTGTAATGAGGGTAATGATAATAATGTCTTGCTTTGCCCGTGGTGCTTTGGGTACCAAACAATTAGAAAAGCCCGCACCATGCCCCCCATTGGAGACTGAAGTCTGATTCAGTGCTGGTCACGCAGTATTATTACTGTAGCATGAGAGCAGCGCTGCTCTGGCAGATGGCATTGAAAGACTAGCGGAGTAGAAGAATACATGTTGTCTTGTTCAAACATATACTGTACATCTCTTAACCCTCAAGCACAAGTCATTCCATGTGGGTGTTTCATTGTAGGACTTCTTTTCTTTTGTTTTTCAATCTCATCTTGATTCCTCTACCTGGAATACTCCACTATACTTCTATGCCATCGTTTGATATCAATACCAGGATAATACACAATTCCAGCACTATACCCCACACTCTCACGTATGTGATTAGTGCAAAAATCAATAACGTGTATAATACAATGAACACAACCAAGATATCATTATATTACTGGTGTTTGATGAAGTCCACCTCTGTGATGAAGTCCTGCATCCGGGAAGTCCCTGGCAGTGTTCAAATCCTTTTTAGAAATGTTCAAATAGATGGTCCTGCTTGGCAACGAGGAGGACCATGTCTTCGAACATTTCATATAAATAGTGGCTGGTTGTATACTTTTCACTGTTTTGCTGAGCTGTATCTAATGCTCCTTTTCACATGAGAAGTAATTTGCACTTTCTTGTCAAACCACTGGATTGTTAGCAACGGGAATGCAAACAATTTTTTTACCTATGCAAATATTTGTACGCCCCCAAAAAGCTTTCCAGATGTTGAAGTGAGAAACAGCCATGTTCAAGCAGGCAAGAGGATGAGCTGTCAGGGTTTGATCCACTTAGCTGAAATCCCTGGGACAAGGACAGTTTGACAATTCTGTCATAAAAATATATTCCATAAATGGAAATGGAAAGGTTGTCTGTTGGTTTGAAAATACTGTATGTTTATATAACTTCCCTATGGGATTTACCATGGCCTTAAGGGGTTATTGGTGCGGATCCACATAGAGAGTAATGCTTTTTCCTATTACATGGAGCTAGGAGCGAGACAGAGATTAGGTTCCTGGGGGGCTGAGAGTGGAGGAGCCTCAGTGTACAGTGTATATAGTTAAGTATGTTCCTGAGTATATGGGAATGAACAGTCCCCGTTTGTTGTGTTTTAGTTAGGGACAGTATTCCTTCAGATAGGGTCCCATGATATGGCCAAGGTGAACTCAGTTGCCCACAAAAGAGGATGCACTCTACAGAGGTCCCCATGAAGGAGGCTCCAGGTTGCAAATGGATATGCTTTACAGGCAGGACCGCACAGGCCTCAGTAATAGTCTGTCCAGGGATGACAGATCAACGACAGGAGCGGGATGTAGATCGGTTATCCACATTGAGTCAACCAGGGCCCGGGAATGCAGAACAGGTATAGGACGATTAGTAGGAAACCAACCAAGTGTCCGCACTTCCCCAGTGTGTTAAGATAGGGCACCAGGGGATGCAATAGCCAAGAGTACAAGCAGCGCAAATGGAACTGATGACATCTGTAACTGTGCACTGGGTATGGATGAAAAGTGCCCTAGTAAAAGAGGGCAAAAAAAAGAGTGTTTGTATTACAGACGTTCCTGGCGCCCATCATTTCTACTCTTACTATATCATCGCCCCGCTGCATGAAGACTGCACCTTGAGTAAAGTAATGCATCCTGTGTAGCCACTAAAGAGACGCCGATGTAAACTCCTTATGAGCCGGGCAGGGAAGGTTACATTTAATTGTAATGTATTGAATATGTCTTGAAAGTGGTCCACATATCACCTATATCAGGAATCGCCAACTCCGGGCCTCAAAGGCCACCAACAGGTCAGGTTTTAAGGATATCCCTGCTTCAGCACAGGTGGCTCAATAAGTGGCTCGGTCATTGAAAGGGCCATCTGTCCTGAAGCAGGTATACAGTAGCCTTAAAACCTAACCTGCTGGTGGCCTTAAGGACTGCAGTTGGCAATCCCTGACCTATATCAAGGCTGCTGAAAGACGAATGTGACTCAGTTACTGTTATTATATATCAGAAATGGACAAAGGGGCACTAAGTGACTATGGATTACCTGAACTGCCACTGCAGCAATATCAATAGATATCAACTATTATCACATTAAAAATATGGTGCCTTCAGACAGATATTAAAGCTAAATAAGTGAGGAGTACTGTATAGGGGGATGTGTAGATGCAAAATAACTCATGAAGTAAACTTCCTGACAAAGTCCGTATGGAATGGAAAGTTAACCTTATTATGTTATAAAATAAAGGTCATTCTTGCTACTTAGGCAATCTGTAAATAATTTTCTGAAGAAAGGGTAGAGAACAGCATTCTAAAATAAAGGTCAGTTTGGAAGCAAATACAATTTTATTACATTTCAGTTCAACTTTACAGAGACATTCGGGATGTTCTGTCATTATCCAAGGTATGCTTTTCGTGACACAGCCATAAAACTGGCTATTAATTGTCTCTGTCTTAACTGTTCTGTAGCACCAACAGAAAATGTACAGTATCAGTTATCTTAATATGCATTAGATTTCAGCTGTCAGTCCTAGTTGCACCCAGTTTCAAGAGCTTCTCCATATGCCATCACTCCACCTCTCCCTTTGCCATAACTCCATCTCTCCATTTGCCATCATTCCATCTCTCCATTTGCAATCACCCCACCTCTCCATTTGCCATCACTTCATCTCTCCATATGCCATTTCTCCATATGCCATCACTCCATCTCACCATATGCCATTACTCCATCTCTCCATACTGTATGCCATCACTCAATCTCTCCATATGCCATCCCTCCTCCTCTCCCTTTGCCATAACTCCATCTCTCCATTTGCCATCACTCCATCTCTCCATATGCCATCACTCCATCTCTCCATTTGCAATCACCCCACCTCTCCATTTGCCATCACTTCATCTCTCCATATGCCATTTCTCCATATGCCATCACTCCATCTCATCATATGCCATTACTCCATCTCTCCATATGCCATCACTCAATCTCTCCATATGCCATCCCTCCTCCTCTCCCTTTGCCATAACTCCATCTCTCCATTTGCCATCACTCCATCTCTCCATATGCCATCACTCCATCTCTCCATTTGCAATCACCCCTCCTCTCCATTTGCCATCACTTCATCTTTCCATATGCCATTTCTCCATATGCCATCACTCCATCTCACCATATGCCATTACTCCATCTCTCCATATGCCATCACTCAATCTCTCCATATGCCATCCCTCCTCCTCTCCCTTTGCCATAACTCCATCTCTCCATTTGCCATCACTCCATCTCTCCATATGCCATCACTCCATCTCACCATATGCCATTACTCCATCTCTCCATATGCCATCACTTCATCTCTCCATATGCCATTTCTCCATATGCCATCACTCCATCTCTCCATATGCCATCACTCCATCTCTCCATATGCCATCACTCCATCTCTCCATATGCCATCACTCCATCTCTCCATATGCCATCACTCCATCTCACCATATGCCATTACTCCATCTCTCCATATGCCATCACTCAATCTCTCCATATGCCATTACTCCATCTCTCCATATGCCATCACTCCATCTCTCCATATGCCATCACTCCATCTCTCCATATGCCATCACTCAATCTCTCCATATGCCATCACTCCATCTCACCATATGCGATTACTCCATCTCTCCATATGCCATCACTCAATCTCTCCATATGCCATCACTCAATCTCTCCATATGCCATCACTCCATCTCTCCATATGCCATCACTCAATCTCTCCATATGCCATCACTCAATCTCTCCATATGCCATTACTCCATCTCTCCATATGCCATCACTCCATCCCGTGTACAGAAAGGAAATGCTCATTGTATAATCACATTGTAGTCATTGCATGTCTGGAAAAGGGGCCCATTTGTAAAGCTGCAATTAATTTAGCTTTCCATGCTGAAAGTCATTTAAATTAATTAGCAGTTCGATACCTTAAATAAAATACCCTCCTTGTGCCATATAGTGCTAAAGAGTAACCTTTACAGTATCTCGTGTGGTTTAATGTTACTCCAAAGGGCAGTAAAGTGTAGAAGTCGCATTAACCCTGATGAAGTGCTCCAGGGCAGAACCTGCCCAATCGACGAACAGATTTGTGCTCAATTCAGGAAGATAAATATACGGTACCTTGCAATTGCATATTACTTTTTAATGTATTTAAATATTTGCACTTGTAAAAATGAAACCTTGCAATTACAACAAATTCAGTGAAAATAGATTGATTCGTTTATCAAAATCTCCCTTCTATAAAGCTACTGTTCTCACAGGGACCTTTTATGTTGTTTAATCTCGTGCTGCTTTTAAGTAGACTGAACCCTGGTCTCAAAACTAGAGATGGGCCGGTTCCTTTGGTCCGCAGATCAATCCAAAAAAGGGCGATTTGCGTTTTGCAGATTTATTATTATTACCAATACACTCCACGGATTCTGCAACCCGTGGACGGATTTGCAGAATCCAATCCACGGATTCAGCAATCCGGTGGCGGATTGTTAAGAATCCGCCAACGGGTCGCTGTATTGGCAGATTGGATTCTACAAATCCGTCCACGGGCTGTATCCAATGACGGATTTTGATGAAACAGTGTGGATTGAAACCGGCCAAATCCGTTTGCGGATTTTACACCGCAAATTGGATTTTGGGGGCAACATGATCGAAAATCCGGGAAACAGATTATTGGGGCCGATTCATCCATCTTTACTCAAACTGTGTTAAGGGTTCTAACTTTTTTAAAACCAGAGACAGAACATGAAACACAGACAGAGCTCAGTGCTACATTCATTAACACAGATACACGGTACAGTGCCTATATATATATATATATATATATATATACAAATGTAACTACAACTGTATGCTCACCTGCATATATATATATATATATATATATATATAGATATAGATATCTTTTGAATAAAATGGTCTTTTAGTTTAACCCTTTGGCCAAAGTGTTGTAAGCCCTTGACCCCCTCCAAGGCAGACCACATCTCAAGGGTCCCAACACTAAAATAAATTCTTAATAACTTGTACATTACCAGGAAGAATGATTTATAATAAATCTGTATGTTTTCTAACTTTTTTATATACGATTTGCAGGTAATGTTGTTTAGTAAAAACGAAGCCATACTTATTAACATATATATTGAATAGTCCCTTTTTTGTTCAGATAAGATTGCTCCTTTGCAAAAAGAAGCTAAAGTTGCTTTGCATTTACCGTGGCGTCATCTAATTATTGACTTGGACAATCTCCAAATCAGCCTCAATCTTATTTTCTCTCGTTTGCAGATTAAAACAGTTTTTTATTTACTGCAGGAACAAGCAATGTACACAACAGCATGTGAACAATGAGGGGGAAGTCTAGGAAAATTGCATTTGACAAACACTAACATTTCAAGCATAGTACATGTTTGCGTTTAGCATTCTCTTCTTCCTCCTGATGAATAGCCTCAGTCATGCTGATTTGACCTTGCTCGTATGCACTAAAAACGTCCTGTTTAGGACTACGCATTGGAATTACAATTAAAACTCTCCCTTGTGTGCCAATTTGGAAGAAACTTGAAATGTTCTAAATGTAAAAATGGTCAATAGGAAATATCCTACATTTACAATACTGTACCAACTGCTTCTGTTGGGTTCTATTTGAACATATATGTACAGTTAATACTTAGCTGTGAAAAAAATCCAGAAATGTAACGGTTTCAGTATTCAATGTGTTCTTCTAAAGCAGTAATAAAAATAATTACAATAGTGACCATTGTGAGATGACCAGCAAAAATGGTTTTGTGTCAATATTTGTCAAAAATAGAAAATGACTCCAAAATATATATTTACATACTTTGGGAAAAAACACTTATGCGAGCCGAAACGTTGAGTCATTAAACGACACATTTTTTGCATTATGGGGTGCCTGTCCCCTTCTTGTGTGTGTGTGTGTGTGTGTGTGTGTGCGCGCGCTTCAGTATTAGGTGATACCTTTTTTGCTTGGACTAACAATTTGTCAAAGGACAAGCTTTCCAGAGTTCTCCTCTCTTCCTCATGTCGGCAATACTGGTTTACAAAGGAATCTATGGCTAAAACAGAGGTTAGGAAAACAAAAAAAAACAACCGATGTAGATAAAGTGGGGTGACAAAGGGATGGCTGAAGACATTGGAAGGGTAATAAAAATGTATTCTGCACTATCGCAACTGGACTAACATGGCTATTTCCGTTATATATATATATAACAAATCGGGATCAACTGTGGAAATGTACCTTTGATGAAACTAGCTGGTATATTACTGGCAAATTAGAGACAGGACAGTAAACCAATTGCCATCTTGTCAGTATTTAAATGAGGATTTCTGCCCCCTCGCTCCATCCATACTTCTCTAGATGAATATCTGTTCAAATACACATTTTCTCATTCTGAATAGTAATACATGAATGTTTCAGAGATTCTCCTGTCACGGCCATTAGGGAAAGAGCCTGCGCTGGGAAACTCACCGAGATGTACGTGAAAAGCCATTAATTCTTCCCAGAAATTGCAACACCATTACTTCTTGCAAATGGTTCTAGCATGTGGTCCGCAGCAAGGGTAAAAGCATTTGCATGAAAATGAAAATACACACACTCGTATAAAAGTGAGCACCCATATGATAAGTACACAGAATGTAAACGATGTCTAAGTATTCAAATGGAATAGTAATTGCTTAATGTAGCCCTTCAAGGTAACACTAGATCATTTTCTGCTGGGCTGTGAAAAGCTTTGTTACTGTAACTGTAATTATATTCACATTTAATTTCCCACATAATTTATTTGCTATAACTAGTACTGTATGCAAGTGCACTCACATATCTGCACCATCTAGCAGCTTATACAGGGAGCTCAGGCAGATATTCAGCACAGCTTGGGTTTGTGAAGCAGGATGAGAATACTCTAGTCTATAAGACCGCAAAGATCTTTTTTTTATTATTATTATTATTATTTTTAGATATCTTCTTGCCCGTTCCAAGGATGTTTTTATTTTTGAAATCCCATGTTTCATTCAGGAGATAGCAGCGTTATAAATAATAATTGGTCTGGGAGATTAAAATGGAGCTCCCCCTCAGAGACCAGTGTAGTGTAAAAGTTACCATGGTAACTTCAGGTGTTGGTTAAACTAATAGACAGAAGGCATCTTGGGGGGACGGGACAGAATGGGGGGTTGCTGCTTCAATATACAGTATACTATATTTATAATACATGAATCAGTGGAATACACTAGCATTAAACTCTAGGTATACTGTAGATCAGGGGTAGCCGACTGAGCCACTGATTGAGCCACCAGTACTGAAGCAGGGATATCCTAAAAAGCTGACCTCTTTGGGGGTCTTGAGGAGTACTGTGAGGGTTAAGAAACTGGTCTATCAAGCATACAGTAACACTGTTAAACGGGATAAAAATGCGGTAGCTAATGATTACACAAGAATCAGGAATTGCCAGCTATGTTCTTAGTTTTCACTATAACAGCTGCTAAATGGAGATGTGTAAATGTGTCAAAGTGGTTTGTGAATGGAGAATGAATTTGAATATTTAAATGAGCTCATTTTGCAGGTATCTCAGTTGTGCTCAGAGAGGTTTCTCTTCACGTGTCGCATAGAGGTGTGTTTTGGGAGATTTGCGGCAATGAGGACTCTATTAAAATCAATCATTCCTATCTCAGGGAAAAAGGCTTGGTGAATACTTTGCAAATTCTGACATGGTTGCGATTTAAGATAAGTGATGCAATTCCTAAGGAAGATCAATGTGCATCTACAGGTATGAGCATTAAGGGGAGAGCAAAGGGCGGCGGCCAGCCAAAAAGCTATTATTAAAGGGTATGTGGTCATCTACATCAGGACCATACATAAAACTAATATAGGGCTATCTCTAAATGTTGGAAGAAAAGGAGATGTCACCAGCAACAAAGGAAAGGGTTCTTTACAGCAAGGTCAGTTACAATGCAGAATGCATTACCCATGGAGACTGTGATTGCAGATACAATAGATATGTTCAAAAAAGGTTGGACATCTTTTTAGAAAGGAAAGCTATACAGGGATATACAAAATAAGTAAACATGGGAAGGATGGTTCCATTAATGGACTCGGGAATGAATTTATTTTTCCTCTTATGAGACATCATTGGATATTTTGGGGTTTTGTTTGACTTCCTCTAGATCAATATACTATAAAAATATAGGTTAAGTAACTGTTGTCTAAATTTAACATAGGTTGAACTCGATCGACATAATGTTCTTACTCAACCTCATCTACTTTATAACTGTGTAATAAAACTATAGAAATCAGCCCGTGCTAGACAACAACGTTATTGGAAGGGGTGCAACTGAAGCATCACTCAAGAAGATTACAATTATCTTACAAACAAGAACAAAACAGCTGTAAACATGTGCTTATGCAGCTAGAGTATACATTACACGAAGAGGCAAAGCAACTATTTAAAGCATGATAAAGACTCTCAGAGTCTGCATATTATTTAGTAAGAATGTAATATAGCGAAATAATAAAATGATGTTCATATAAATCCCTCTACCATAGGTACAGTCTGATGATAAAAGAACACCATAAATGAAGTTGGATGGCTGCCCTAGTCTCTTTGCCAAAGTAGAACTAAAAGGGGACCTGCAAAGGGGTGCTTAGACTAAAAGCAGTTGGGATATTGGTACCCCAGCTGACCAGGGGCCTTTTTGGTTCTGAAGAGTCGCAATTCATATAAATTGTAATGATTTGAATCTGAACACGCCACCTTGTTCTTCCCAACACTTTTAGGGTCAATTGGAATCTCCTTTCTGCTCCGGGTGTTGCACCCGTTTTGCAGCAGGGAGCCACTGATAAACTGTGAAGCTGCCTTCACCTGATATTCATTAAATAAATAGGAGCAGCCTCCTCACCCCCTCCCCAGAATAAATGTAGAACCAGGTTCATATTACTATATACAGCGTTGTTTCTCTTCCCTCTATTTTTTCTGCTAAACAATCTGAAATGTAATACCTATCAATGGGAAAACAATGTAGCGCATGTTAGTGATACTGCAACAATGTACCAGCCATAGCAGTCAATTGCCAAACCCGCTTATTAAAGAAGCCTGCCCTTTTTCTGTTTATTTCAAGTTTTCTGTGTTTTCGATGACGCTTGATTGACCGTGCTAGCGGCGATCTGAAGCAAATAGAGCTGTTAATGTAAAAAAAAAAAAATGTATATATAGTGTTGTTTTCCAGCTTGACTACGGTTAGAAAAAGAAACAACAGGGATACAAAAATAATTATATAACCAACAGTTGCAGATTTGTCTGAAGTGGGGCTGCAGAAAAGCAGGAGGAGGATCCAGAGAATGATCTTAAGTGCGGAGTTGTGCGTACGCTGCTCAAATAACTAGGTAGCTTTTCCTGGAAATGTTTGAAAATTAGGGAAGAAAATGCACATTATGGCTGGATTCCAAGGGTAATTATACTAATACAGTGAACGTGTCCTAGTGGTGGGTGGTATAGTTACATGAGAGGGCAGGAGAGCATACTGTGTGCACTTTACAGAGTGCGCTGTTGACTGAGTTGGGTCTGAGATCCTACACAATAACCAATGTAACCATCCACAATGATTGACATAATTTCTCTGCTTTTACCACCAGTTCTTCACTTGCAGCAGGAATCCGAAACAATGTGGGTCTAAAAATCCCAGTAACGTCTTATTTATAGACTTTTTATATTTACTTGTAATGGGAACACTGTGGAACATCTCCACGTCCGCAACCCCCCCTCCCCCCCAAAAAACATGCCTCGTTTTAAGCTTTTCAATATCATTATGAAGCTCTGTGCAACGAGACATGCGGATAAAAAATATGTAACTAATGAACTGAGTTTGCCAAACGCAGACAAAATTTGATGCATCTTGGCCAGTTTTGCGCTTCCACTCCAGTTTCCATGATGGCTAATGAGTCCCATGTGTTTGATCTTCGTATGGAACAGCTTGAAAAATAGCTTTATTGCTCTTGTTTTTAAAAAAAATAGATGACAAGTATTTTATTGGCTAACATTTGAAATAAATAGCATTTTGCTAGAATACACAGTATGTATTCGATTATTGTATTGTTGACATGTCAAGTACATTTTCACTGTACAGATGACAAAATTATACAGAAGAATCTTTGAACCTGGATTAATTAAATGTATCCTTTGAAGTGTCTAATTATTATGCTTTTTAGCCTTCACATAATTGAATTGCTATCACATGTATTGTGGGTATTCAGAGAAACCGCTGGCTTCTCCAGTGAACTGATAAAGCAGAATTCTAATCGTGTATCAATAATGAAAGTATGAGACCCTAACCCCAATTGTAGCAGATACATGAAAATGTTCACTGTTCAATACTCAAAACATAAACAATATAGTTACTAAATTAAAGATATCACTTTAGATTATAATATAAACACATTTAACTCCTCCCGAGGTGAGGGTTGTTGAATGACTCAAAGTAATGTTGTTATTTTTTAAATGCCCTTCAGAATATACACCTGCATAGCTCCGTGAATTATTGATGTACGTGTTCCTCTCGTTTTGTACAGGAGTTGGAAAGGAAACTGACAAAAAAAAAAAACGGCCTGAATCGTCTTGCATGGAGATGTTCAAAAGTGCCCCAATCTCCCAACTGTGTTCGCAAATGTTGGGGCATTTAAAAATATATATAAAAAAACAAAAAAAAGGGTTTACATTTTCGGGAAATATTTCGCCAAGTCTTATAGGGGTAAAAAATAAATAAATGGTGAAATCAATATTTCGGCAGACTGAGAACATCACACCCTTACATATGGCTTTTGCTGGATTGAAAAATAAATAAAAAAGGATTACCAATACTTTTAACCCCACGATAATTGCCAATTTTGCAAATTTGGGTCAAAATGTCGCGTATTTCTAGTCTTGCCGAAGTACTGGTGCTTTTTCAACAATTGAGGTGACTCCTTCTTTGTAAGAGAGTTGTGTACAGGCATACCCCGGTTTAAGGACACTCACTTTAAGTACACTCGCGAGAAAGGACATATCGCTGAATAGGCAAACGGCAGCTCGCGCATGCGTCTGTCGGCACGTCCTGAACAGCAATACCGGCTCCCTACCTGTACCGAAGCTGTGCGCAAGCGGGGAGACTATAGAGCCTGTTACAAATGCGTTATTTACACCAGTGCACGAATATGATGATTGCAGTACAGTACATGCATCGATAAGTGGGAAAAAGGCAGTGCTTCACTTTAAGTACATTTTCGCTTTACATACATGCTCTGGACCCATTGCGTACGTTAATTCGGGGTATGCCTGTAGTTTACTTTAACAATCAATGGTTAATAAAGCAAGCTTTCTCAGATATCCACATCCTTCCCTAAATTATTATGTTGAATGTTTAAGTGATGGTAGCTTCTTAAACATAACTGTAAGATTCTTTTTCTGTAAAATTTTATTCATCCTTCTTATTGAGCCGACTTTCCCGCAAGCAGTTAAAAGAAATGGCAGAAAATGCAAAATGTGGCGTATTTGCAAAGCTTCCCTTGGAGTTTCTCCTTGATGTATATGCATGGGTATATCTTTATTTATATACCGCCATCTACTGTATGTGCAACGCGCGTCACAGCAGTATTACACGTCAAAGACTGCTGGCTGCAAACCCCAGGACAAAACTGGTGCGAAAAACACTGCAGTAGATTTGATAAATAAGAAAATTAAATGGGTTTCAATGGGAATGGTTTTATTTAAATCAAACTGGTGTAGTCTCTTTGCCCCGAGTTTTGAGGCAAGGAGACTAATAAATGACCCCCTACAAACGGTTTAAATGTAATATTAACAGCTCGAGGAGTGCAAAGAATCCAAGATATCAGACACACAGAGTTAATTCAAACTGCTTAATTAAGTCAAGTTAAAATAATAAAGCCCATCTGAATTTTATCTCAAGCTCTCGCCCCTTATGAATGAAGACGCCTATTATTCCTAACAAAAGAATGTTAAGATAGTTTGCTCTAGTCCTTGTTTGTGCTAAATGCAAACGACATTTACTGTACCTGCACAGAATAAAAAGCTATTTATTTATTATTATTATTATTAATAAACCTTTCCAAAGGGAGTTTAACTTCATTGATTATTTTAGAAATCTGTTATATTTTGCATCATGTGCCAGTGAAGGGATTCCCATGTTATACTAGAAAATAAACTAATGACGGAAAAAGGCTCTTTGATTCAAAGAAAATATGTGTGCGCTGTTCCACCCTCTCTGCTTCAAGGAGCCTGATCCAAATGAAGGTAACTGCAGGATCTGGGAATTTTCAGGCTCAGATAGACAGAGGACACAGCAGGGGCAAATGGTGCAATTAAACAAATTGGATATCTCATATCTTGTGCTTCAGGAACAATAGAAAGATCTTCTGTTGCAAGCAGTTTATTTCTTTTGCTTTTTTGTTTTTAAATAAAATAATAGCATTTTTTTTTTGCCTTTTGGTTGTTAAGATATTATTCACGAATAACACTCTTCAGGGCAAATAAATCAAGGCAGTTGGCCGAACGAAGTGGCTAAGGCCCAGATACACGAAAGGATGCTAAGCTTTAGCACTACTGTACTCTCGTTTAAAAGAATGGGAGTAAAGGCGGGCTCAGGTTTAGCACCCTTTTGTGGATCTGGACCCCTAGAGAGATATGCGGCTCAGTGAGTAAAGACACGGACCCAGAAAAGAACAACCCTGGTTCAATCCCCAGCGTCAGGACCATGGGCAAATCCCTTTATCTTCCTGTGACAGGCACCAATAAAATAGATTGTAAGATCTGGGCCGGGACAGTATCTGTAGAAATCCTATGTGATGTGTAGAACATGCTGTACTGTAATTGTGACATGCTTTGTGTCCCATTGGGAGACAAGTGCTACATGAAATAAAATGTATTATATACTGGGAGACTTAAGCAAATAATCCCCTATTATTCTATGGTGGTGTTGTTATGGGGAAGTGACAATAGGAGAAGCAAAGCCATAAACCTGTTTCACACTGTCCTTCTTTATTTTACTTTCCATAATTAGATCTCAAGTGGTGTAAACGTTCCTGGCCAATGATATACTCAGTGTATACAGTAGTAATGTGTTTAGCAGCCTTTCTATTTTTGATGCTGTAGAAAACTGGTACCTGTGGAATAAAAAACATTTCTTTGCCTTTATACATACCTTCTTAAAGAGCCCCGCCCCCCACCCCCCACCCCAGAAGGCTGTGTGAGTTTATGTCTGCATGAGCTCTGGGGGACAGGTTCAGGTAAGGTTAAAAAAAAAAATTGAAATCAATTTGGGGGTGATTGCTGTTTTAATCGATTTACAAATGTTATGTATGGTTATATTGCCGTAAAGTAAAGGTGTTATTTATCAAACTCTCCCAGGGGCAAAAATGGGGCAAAAATAGCAAGGAGGTAATTCAATATACTGTAGTCTGGAGCGGCTATGTAGACCGTTAAAAACAAAAAACGCTCATTGATTTCAATTCAAATTGTTGGCTGATAATGTCCGAACGGCCACTTGGGAATACAGTATATATTGAATTATCCCCATAGTTAGAAATTCATAAAGCATCATATTATGTATGTTGGCCAAAATCTGTTGGTAGTAGCAATCCAGTGAACGGTATGTAACATTTTGCAGTCTTCTTAATAAAATATAAATGTCAATCTAACACAAATATCTTTGTTTTATTTATTTAATTATAGTGTTAATAATACATACTAATAATTTATTGTAGCGTTGGCTGAAAAAACAGTCATGTGTAATTTCCCTTGAACAGAGAAGAAAAGTGACTTGCTCATTGTGACATTAGGTTGGTAATTGGCTTGGGGTTGGGTTTGACACAGCGCCAGTACCTCTGGGCCTTTTCCTTCTACAGAGCGTACCATTATTTCTGATAATTTCACATTTGTATGAAATCCAACTAGCATCATTGCGGAGTTTCATTTTCCAAACTCGCCAATAGAAATGTAAATCCCTTGCAACGATGCTGTCCTGCCATTGCTGAAATAAATATCAGATAATCTCTTCGCAGTGAAACCCATAAACTGTCAGAATGACCTTCGGAATTGGGAGTTCTATTCCTGCCTGGGTCTCTTGTACGCTCGCTATGACCTTGGAAAACTCACTTCAACTCCTTTTGTGTGCCCATGACGTACTTGAACACAGGATACACAGTATAGTAGAGTGGTGCTCAACAGTAACCAGCAAAGATACATTGATATACTACTGCTGCGGCCGAGTTTATTCGAGCATTTGCCCGTTCTCGGCCGCAGCAGTTACCTGGCGCGCGCCGGAGGGTGCCGGGCGCGCGCCGAAGCAGCGGAGGAGAGGCCCGCCGATCGCGGCTTCCCCCTCTCCTCTCCGGGTCCGCCGGGTCCCCCGGATCCCCCTGCCGCCGTCCCCCCCTCGCGGGACACCAGGGCTCCCTCGGGGAGCCCTGGATGCGCGTGCAGGGGGCGCAGGCACCCGATGACGCGTGACCGCGCATCGGAGACGCGCGGCACGCCGAGGGGCTGCCACTTGCAAGCCGGGAAATCTCCCGGCTTGCGGAACTGGCCACACTTCAATAAAGTGTGTCGCCAGTGTATACCAGGGGTGCTCAACTCCAGTCCTCCTAACAGGTCAGGTTTTCAGGATACCCCCAGCTTCAGCACCGGTGGCTCATTCGACTGAGCCTCTGATTGAACCACCTGTGCTGAAGCAGGGACTGATTGAGCCACCTGTGCTGAAGCAGGGATATCCTGAAAACAAACCTGTTGTGGGGATCTTGAGGGCTGGAGTTGAACACCCCTGGTATAATTGCTGGTCAATTATTCTTAAAAAAATAATGCCTACACTATATAAGGACTTATTTTTTACCAAACGCAGAAATGACTGGTGTGGTACATCTATAAAAAAAAATGATTAATTCAAAAATATTTAAATCAAAGGAGCAATCCTGCCTGGGATCTTCTCTTTTAAATCTTTCCTGAACCCGTGGCTGGTGGTCAAACAATGTCCAGAGGCAAGTCCAGGATCCACTGGACAAACTGGAAGATTGAAAGTGGCCTAAGAGTCGGTGCTCGCTCTTGCAGCCAATAGAAAAGCCGGAACGTTATCAAGGAGATGACGTAGCTGTTTCCTATTGGTGCCCCCATGATCGTGTTCCAGGTCCACCACCATGTTTGGCTTTTATTTTTTTGCATCAAAACCAGCACCAAAAACATACAAATATATCAACAGGAACCAGGTGAGCCCTGGGTGTCAGGGGAGGCGGATCAGCCTGGTTCTGGGAAGAAAGGACATTTAAAAAAAAAAAGATCCAAGATGGGATTTGTAAGACATACAGTTCAGTGATATTTTTATATTGTAATTGGGTATGAATCCGATATGAAGACAAAATGACAATTATACAGTATGATATTCTAATCTGTTTAATTAGTATTTTCTGTAGAATTCAGTTCCAAGTGAAGTATTCTAATCTATGGATAGATAGGAAGGTTATGCAGCTGGCTTGAGTTGTCTGAATGATGGAGGCCCTCTGTGTGGCATTTTTGTGACCATAGACAACTATGGTTAGAGCTGGTGCATATTTAAGAGGCTATGGCATTATGATGGATTAGTTTGGAGTTCTGAGCTCTTTTGTTGTTCTCTTGTATGGAGGGTGGGCAGTTCCTTATCAGATATTATATCAGTTTCAAGCTGTAGAGTGACAATAGGAAAAAACCTGGCGCTTACCTTAAGCTTAATATATGAGGTGTGCTTACAATGTGGCAGTAAGTTAGACCACGGCTCTATGACAGATGCTTTGAGCCAGCATGGAGTTCCCCTCTGCTGCAACCCCAGGGAAGGGTTAATCCGGAACCCTTTTAAAGATATAGAGACATACAAGCAATGGGGGAGCGTGGGATTAGAAAAACATTTGACAATAAAAAACAATAAAATACAATAAAATTAATGTGGTTACAACAATATTGCTGGGGGTTGGTGAAAATATTAAATACACTTACACGGCCATGTGCAAGCGGACACGGTAATGTGGTTTCTTTAAGCAATTCCAGTCACTCCCAACAACAGGTAATGGTGGTTTAGAGGGTTTTGAAATAAATATATAAATATATCTGTACTCACACGGCCATGTGTGAGTCCTTGCAGGAAATTGGTAACTTTGGGGTTAAATTAACCCATCTGCATCTCCCCCCAGTGTAGACTCTTCTTTGTTTGCAACCAACGTGGGATTCTAACTCCAGTCTTGGGCATCAGATGGGGACTCTCCCCAGTGGTGGTAGTAGGGGGGGGGAGTAGGTAGAGAAAGTGAGGCACGTTGTCAGTGGGGTTTAAAACACATTTATTAGTTTTAAAAGCAATTGGTTCAACAAGACTCACATACATACATAGTGGTTGGACCCCTGGCCTCCTCGTGCAGTCCAGGATACAGTTTAAGCAGCCGTTATTGCCAATCACGCGTCCGTGATGCAGGAGGAAAAAAAAAAAAACTTTTTCTCCTTATCTGCAATGGCTGCCTGGTTGATCCGGCTACGGGAGCCACGTTGGGCCAAATTCAGCAGGAACTTTAGAGCTACGCGTTTCGTCGAATCATCGACTTCCTCAGGCTCATATTCTGAATATGAGCCTGAGGAAGTCGATGATTCGACGAAACGCGTAGCTCTAAAGTTCCTGCTGAATTTGGCCCAACGTGGCTCCCGTAGCCGGATCAACCAGGCAGCCATTGCAGATAAGGAGAAAAAGTTTTTTTTTTTTTTTCCTCCTGCATCACGGACGCGTGATTGGCAATAACGGCTGCTTAAACTGTATCCTGGACTGCACGAGGAGGCCAGGGGTCCAACCACTATGTATGTATGTGAGTCTTGTTGAACCAATTGCTTTTAAAACTAATAAATGTGTTTTAAACCCCACTGACAACGTGCCTCACTTTCTCTACCTACTCCCCCCCCCCTACTACCACCACTGGGGAGAGTCCCCATCTGATGCCCAAGACTGGAGTTAGAATCCCACGTTGGTTGCAAACAAAGAAGAGTCTACACTGGGGGGAGATGCAGATGGGTTAATTTAACCCCAAAGTTACCAATTTCCTGCAAGGACTCACACATGGCCGTGTGAGTACAGATATATTTATATATTTATTTCAAAACCCTCTAAACCACCATTACCTGTTGTTGGGAGTGACTGGAATTGCTTAAAGAAACCACATTACCGTGTCCGCTTGCACATGGCCGTGTAAGTGTATTTAATATTTTCACCAACCCCCAGCAATATTGTTGTAACCACATTAATTTTATTGTATTTTATTGTTTTTTATTGTCAAATGTTTTTCTAATCCCACGCTCCCCCATTGCTCAAGCTGTAGAGTGTAGAGGGCCTCGTGTGGTAATAGAGTTAGTGGTAGCAAGCGCTGACTAAGGGATATTATCTGGATAAATATCCAGCAGTGTGTAGCTTGCGAAGGACAGAGGGATTACACCAGAAGGATGTGAGAGCGATAACACCAGGATAAAGATGGAATCAGGTTTAACATCATGATACGAAGATCGAATACAAGTATTTTATTCAGGAACAGAATAATAGGCAACCATTTTTGAGGCTTAACTTAACTTATTTGATGTCACCGCCATTTTGTACTATTTTTGTATGTGAGTATTTATCTTCAAAATAAACGTTTCTTTTTATGTGCTTAGACCAGAATGCTGAGTACTGTTATGCTGGGTTAATCGATGGAAAGAGACTAAAGGATGCTGTACAGATTGCTGCTTTAAATACTTTATTACATTAACTTAGGTCATGTTTGTAATTCTGCACCATGCCATAGACTTCTTTATTTTAATATAACGCAAACGGCAATCATTAAGATATGCATTTATTTGATATCGGGTTTGATTTGAAAGAATCCAGATACATTCATAGGGTTACAATGGTTTAGCAGCTTCTCCAAGAACTTAAAAGGACATTATTTTAAACATAACTTGGCAAAACTTGAATCCATGTCTACAAATGACATATTTCTAGCACACTTAGGGCCGTTCTATGCAGCGTGCGGCCGCGCGTACCTATGTGAAAGCGCGGGCACGTGCCGCATGCTGTGCGTGTATATACTGTGTGAGTATACCGTGTGAGTATACAGTGTTTATATGTGTTTGTGTGTATATGTATGTGTGTGTATGTGTATGTACAGTATATGGGTGTGCGTGTGTGTTTATGTGTAATTTATTATTTATTAATAATTTTTTTATTTTTACCACACTTGTGTAGACACGCAAATACACACACACATACATACATACACATGCACAGTGTTCGACAAACCTATACTTTTGCTCGCCCCGGGCGAGTGGATTTAAGCCCCGGGCGAGTAAATATTGGCCCAAGCAGAACACGTTTGGTACTAGGTGGCGAGTAGATTTTTTTGTGTGGTGAGTAGATTTTTTGGTGATTTGTCAACCACTGCACATGCATACATATATACACACACACATATACATACATTGAGCGCAGGCAGCGGCGCGAAAATATGAATTTCTATCTTCGCCGCTGTCTGTCGGCTCCCCTCTCCCTGCCGTACGCGTGCGCGGCCCTTGTAGAGAAAGGCTGACTGACATTAGCCAACTAAAAATCCGCGCGCGCCCAGCACTATAGAACGTGCCTTACATGCACACTTACATGCACACTTACATGCACACTTACATACACACATACACACAATTTATTTAGATCCAATATCATTCTAAATCTCAAAACTGTATTTGGGAAACACTTCAAAATTGTAAGTGCTCGGCGCCGTGTCTAGGGAAGTGTCTGAGAGCGGCGGAACTCGGCACATGAATACTCTCTTACACTCTGGCTTCGGATGCACCAAGTAAAAAGCTGTTGAGCTGCTGGCGCACTATTGCGGAATTACTTGGGGGAATAAAAAATTCCCAATGATCTGAATGAGCAGCCAGGACCATCCCTAAGTGGTAAGCAGGTAAGGCACCACCTGGGGGCGGCAGGTCTCAGGGGGCGGCAGGTCTCAGGGTGCGGCAAGAGGGAGGGAGTGACAGCACTGACGCTTTTCTTTTTTATAATTATACATGTAGGACTGAAGCAGGTAGTCTCCGAAGCTGAACCCCATTAATTTTGGCTCTGGGGACCCCCTGCTTTCTGAGATACCTCCTTAGAGGCTGCCGGTATCTCAGGAATCAGGGGTTACCCCCAGCTGAAGTGAACGGGGTTCAGTTTCGGAGACGCTCTGCTTCCTACCCTGGGGGGATTCTTTGGGGAATTTTGTTTTTTTTTGGGGGGGGGGGGCATTCGTTATAATGCTTGCCTAAGCCCAGCACATACTGTAGGAGCGCGGGGCCTCTGCAACCACCGCGTCCCCCCAGAAAAATCTCCCGCCCCCCGAGTTTGCGCACCCCTGCCCTAGGGATAGGGATGGGCCTTGCCATGTGGCAGTTAATAAATATCTGGAAAGGTAGCAAATCGTGATCAGTTTTCTGACAAACGCAATACGGAAAATGTGTGTCAGAGGCATCCCCCCAAGGTAAACGGATTTTGTGCGTGTGCGCATCTGCACTAATTGGTTGGCGCCCGCCACTCTCCTGAACTCAAGTGTACGTTTGGGCACAAAAAAAAAGTTGGGGACCCCTGCTATAGGTTAACAACATTTATTATTTTCCCATTGTAAATAATATTACACTAATAACGGCTATTTAATAACACTAGTTATACATTAAAAAAAATACACAATTCTGTTTTCATTTAAATGGTATTAATCAGGTATTCAACATGATGCAATGCGGCTGAAATAATTGAAAACTACAAATGATGCGTCATACGTGTGAAGTCTTCCTACATACAACGTACATTTTATGAAGGTTTGTGTTACTTTTCAGCACTGACATTTTGACACAATTAAAAAACATTTTTTTTAGTAAATACATAGGTCCAATACATAGGTTCGGAGGTCTGTTTGTTACAGACTTTTCTAACAGTGAAAAGGTTAAATTCGACATCAAATCCGTACAAGTGGTTATGGCTTATTTTCACCATTAAACACTTAAAACATCTTCAGCACATCCCTGTACTTAGCCTTCCTGATAGAAAGCAGGCTATAGGTCTTATAATTGATAGGAATGAAATAGCTAAACCAGAGCTCAGTCTCTCAGCCACTGATTTAGCCACCTGTGCTGAAGCAGGGATATCCTTTAAACCTGACCTGTTGGTGGCCCTTGAGTACTGGAGTTGGCCACTCCTGTGCTAGAGAGACCTAATCATTGCAGGAATCCTACATGAAAATGAAAACAGACTGTGCATAGAAAATATTTTTGAAGACAATGGTGATTTGTATTTGCACAAAACACACAATGGAATAATGCACTAGTTAAAACCTCCTTTAAAATCTCATAAGCACACAAGAGAAACTCAAAAGTGCTCACACTCCATTAGAAATGCCTCAACATTTAGGGAATACACCCTTTTAAAGAGTCATCACATTCTCAGCCTGATGCAACCGTTGAGACAGCATTGATCTCTCTAAACTTGAAATCTGAAAGACTTGCATACTGTAGCATTCATTTTTTCTTTTACTTTGCAAGAATTATTATACTATATGCATCTTCTGTCATTGTCAAGCAAACTAACAGGATACATTTCACTCAATGTAGTAAACAGTTACTATAAAGAATCTATATTATAACCACCAACAATGAAAAACACAAACATTTAAAAAATACAGTAGAAGATCATCAATGTAATGCCCCCCCTTTTTTTTTGTACCACGCACTGAATAATGAATACTGAAATAGAAATATAACACCTAACTATGTTGTGTCTCAAAGCAAGGACAGGAAGATCAATAATTAGAACTAGGCAGCATTAGTTATGCATGCCTATAAACTGGGTTCATATAGTAAGTCCATTATAATTAACGTAGACTATGCTACAAACCTGTATGGAACTAATGATATTCCGTTCTACAGCTGAATTTATGTTCATGCCCACACATGTAGAATAGCAGGTTTCCCAAGAGAGATCACAATAACATATATTATCTCTAACTGTCCATGACATCTCTTTACATATAATGTATCACCTCTGTTCATTTAATGTAACCATGTATTTTGTCAACATAACTCTGTGCCCAGGACATACTTGAAAAAGAGAGGTCATTCTCAATGTATTATTTCTAGTATAACATTTATAATGTGTCCACTCCCCCATATGTGTATGTATATATATAATCAAAAAATAAATAGATGATACCGTTCTGTGGCTAACGAAATGCTTTTATTTGTGCGAGCTTTCGAGATACACTGATCTCTTCTTCCGGCAATGTTACAAATGTATATATATATATATTCTCATTTTCAGATGTGGAGTACAATGAAACTCATCAACACTTTTACAAATTCCACATGCATGGTCACTGCGCAGCAAGACAATTATCTGAAGAAAATGAATTGCCCGTCTCTCAATAATGCAGCTATGGATTTTCTCCAGCCCATAAGAAATAGACGTTAATAGACATTATTATCACATGTTGTAATTCATTATAATAAGAAAAAAGTCTGATGTCTCCAGAAGTCAAAGATTGTGGTTGATTTGTTTCTATTGTTGTGAAATGAGTATAGGAAGAAAATATTAATGAAATAACTTAATTACTTCTGTATTTTACACATTAGGACATAGTGAGGGCTAGTATCCTTCTAGATTCATTCGCTCAAACCGGTACTGTGTAAAAATAATAATATGGTGTACTTACACAATTAAGTGATGTTTTTGCATAGAAGTATTGGGGATTCGATGTTGCATATGTGATTCAATACAGCTACTTACTCACACAGCTGAAGTAGTTGTGTAAACGGCACTGCTTCTCAGATATTACACTGCTTTTGAGATATTAGCAAAGCCACAATGGTTACATGGTTACATAGTAATCTTACCACTGTGTTTATTGTGGTTATCTTACCACTGTGTTTATTAACTTTAATTTTCAACTGGTATCAGTTTTTTGGAGGTTAGTGGCACCTCCTCCCAGGGTTTAAGCTCACCCCACCCCACTTTTTAAAGTTTTTTTTCATGTTCCTGTGTGGACAGACCCAATGCGGTCATTCTCCCTCCAGCAGGGGTAAGTGAGAATGTTCACAGTGTTAGGACCTGCTTACTGGTCATGCCGTGACGTGGCTGCAGGCTTATAATGCTTTGGCCGAAGGGTCTAACTAAAAGGACCCTTACTTATGAGAATATTGAAGTATTTTGCTATATATTTTGTCACATTGGATGTAGCATTGGGCAATTCTGTCTTTTGTTACTTACTCACACAGCTGAATAGTTGTGTAAACGGCACTGCTTCTCAGATATTACACTGCTTTGTAGATACTAGCAAAGCCACACTGGTTATATTAGCATTTATAACCATATAACATAATTCTTTATATATAAAAGTTTTTTTTTAATTATGTAAGTGGGACAGTCCTTGGTACATTTAGGTTACATTCTCTGGGCATGTCTAGAATATACATAGGTTAGGATAAGTAAGATATGTTAGTCGTCCTACACAATACATGTGTTAGACTACTCTATAGAGTTTGCTGTCACTGCGGTAGGAAGATGGACCAAGAATGTCCCAGACAGTTTTCTGCATCTAGAATGTCAGTGGGCAAAATTATTGTAAAAAAAGGAGGTCGTAGTTGGGGACAGCCCCTTAAGTTTTGGGAGCACAAGTGAGGATGCTGGATACTAACCATATGAGAACAGGAGACGTCCTGCTTAGCAGGGTTTCTGACCTTTAAATGATCAGTAATACCACTTAATAACTAAATGCCAGGAGTCGTGAATTGGTAATCCAGTCAGACTTTTGTTGGTTAAAAAAAAATGTCTTGTTTGGGTAGGGCAAGTCAGTGACTTGAACAATCTACAATGAATACCCTGCGCTCATAGAAAATGTGCACTGTGATTCACCAATCTCCAATGCGGGGTATCACACCCTATCTGGCATCAACTTCCACTGAATGGCATTGAATACTTAATTGTCTGCAATACCCCGCAGTGAAGCTTAATGACTTCGTCCCATAGTGTTATTCATATGCATGACAAGGGTTTTATTTGCAATGTAATAGGAAAACTATAATTCCTAGTAACCAGACCAAGATAATGTAATGAATTAAATGAAATGCTAACCAATGGAGAAACACATCATAAACAGAAATGAAATAGACACTGTACATAAGCCACTAAACTATCCTGAAAGGTGGGGCATTTCACTGTTGCTGAAATGTAGTTGTTGGCTAGGTAAGTATCACTGACCAATGAAGAATTGTGATGTGGAGTTAATTTCTGCCACAGGACTGCAGAAGGGGAATTCTATGGCTTTCAAGTAATTCGTTTTATGTGCAGGTAAATGTGAACTGAGTCCAGTGGGTGCATACCACAAGCTGAAATTGCATAGTAGAGTTGTTGACTTAGTACTGATTGTGAAGCAGAATATGTGTATTCAACATTGTACCAATCTCTCTTGGAATATATGTGGTCATTTATTTATGGAACGTTTTAGTGGTAAATGTGACATCTAAGACTTTAGTGGTTTCGTACCTTTCAAATACTTTACGATACTTTCCAATAGTGACTGGAAATTCATGAAGCGCAATGTGGTCCCAAATACATGGGGACAAGAGATCTCATGTGTCTCCTCTCATGGAGACTTGATTCTGCGTCCACACTAACAAAGCATCTTTACCACCTGGGAGCTGAGGGGACACATTAACACTGCAGGGGAGTAGAAGCAGTTGTTTTGTAAAGGTCCTGGTCTCTCAAGTAGATTTAAGTTCATGGCACAGTTGCCAGCTCTATGTGATCATGGAAAAGTCATCTTTACATTTCTGAGCTGCCCCAAATCCACTGCAAATTCATTATACCTTTAGTATTCTAGCAGGGTGATCAATGCACACAATGGCAGCTTCCTATATGGAATAAATCCAACATGTATTTTTACATTCTATGTATTTTAACTTTTTTGATGGTCCACAAAAAGGCTAAAGCAAAGATGTGATCCACACCTAAAATAAAAGTAGGAATAAAAAGTCCAAATGAAAAACGTAAACCTGAATCAAATGTTGGAAGAGAGAAATCAGTGCTCCTGAGTACCTTTTGACAAACTGTCATAGTCTGTCGAACTGTCACAGCACAACTATTGATCTAGAGAGCTGCCTTCAAAATGTCGGCCAGGCTCGAGGACTGGATGTGCTGTGTACGAACATGTTGCTATTTCAGTGGAGGAGCAAAAAAAAAAAGATTAGCTTGACAGAAAATGATGTGCACAGTAAAACTGGCCATTAAGTAGCTACCAGGGGACAGATGCAGATGCCAATAAATCACCCACCTAATTATCTAATTTGTAATATAACTAGGCTGATTAAAAATATATGTAAGATACAATACAGCGCAACGACACCACTGTTGGAGCGTTTAGAACGATGGCCTCATATTCATTTGTTTCTTTTCGGGGAGGTCCATGGCAGCTTTAAAGTCATAAAAATTAAACAGAAATAGTGCCGATTTGGTCACTATCACACGGAAACTGCCATTGCCTTTGGAGTCCTGTGTGTGTATTTACTATAGTCGTGTGAGTTAATGTAGTATTTTATTGTCTTGTCTCACAGCCAACGCTGCCTAATATGTTGGCACTTTAGAAATGATAATAATGACGATGGTAATATTTTTTTAGTACGTACAGTAATATGATGCCCCATCATTGGTAAAAGGTCAAAAAACACATTGCTCTGCCCTCGGCTGTTTCTCCGGTGTTGGATTTTACACCGTGCATGCACAGTTTTACTGGCATAAATTACAATCGTTCCAAAAACTGGAGGAAATAAAGTACTTACTGATGTGTATAAGTATCCTTCACTGTTCATTGCCAAATATAATTTCGTTTGAACACCTTGAATAGCCACCACTCGTAAACCAACTGGTATAAGGTTAAAGACAGCTGAGAAAAAAAAACAAAAATGCGTGTTACAATTACACCTTTTATTAAGATGTGCATAGGGATTGGGGTCCAGTCCTCAAGGGCCACCAACAGGTCAGGATATCCCTGCTTCAGCACAGGTGGCTCAATCAGTGAGCCATCTGTGCTGAAGCAGGGATATCCTGAACCTGACCTGTTGGTGGCCCTTGAGAACTTGTGTATCCCACCCCTGGTATAGAGCCATCATGTATCACATAGTAAAGCAATAGGACGTTTTAAAGACCAGCAAGTTTAAACTAGCGGTTTACTATGTCTCCATTATTAATTCAATGGTATGTAATTAGACGTACCATACGCTGCACATCGTCAATGAATATAAAAACGAGAGCGGTACGATGAAAATGAAATCATTCAGAACGACTAATTAATGGAATATATGTGTCATTAATTGCAGTTGCCAGGAGATCACAAACAGGATGCTGAACACATGACGTCATCACATATTTATTCAAAATGCATTGACATTTTGTTTAATTACCATTATTTAATGACTCATCATTAAGACATCCCAGAGTTAAAAAAAAAAAAAAAAAAATAGTAGTCACGGCGGTTGGTGTTCCAAAAGAAAAGCTATAAAATATAATAACATAAAGGTGACACATCGGATAACCAAGTCATAACAATCGTCTCCCTTGCTGTAGCTTGGAAATTTAGGCTTAAATATTTCTTTATTTTAGCAGCTGGTAAAACTAAAATACAATTGATTGCAAAGCAAACAGAATAATTACTAAATGATTTAACAGGTAAACATTGTTTGAATATATAATGCATTTGATGAAGACTGCAAACAGTGTGTTTCCTCTCATTTAAAACCCCTCCCTCCACCGAGAAAATGGCTATTTAGGTAAGAAATAGCTAAATCATTTGATTATACAAATGCGGCAATTTTTGTATTGTGTCAGTGTTATTTTTATACTTAGATCTCCTACTTTAGTAAAGCCGACTGATAAAATTAAAGAGGTTTCGAACAATATGTTTCTGGACACGAACACAAACGTCATCTGCCAAAAATGCAACAGAGTAATGAATATGAACGGGTTGTTTGCCAACAGCCAGCGATGTGGACCGGTGGCATCATAGATGCAGAACACAACTTCAGACTGTCTTCTACACCTTTACCTAATGCAGGCTTTACAACTTTTTTTGGTGAAGGAACCCTATGTGAAATTCTGAGGAACCTCAACCCTCTCTTATAGTGTGTCTGTGATCAGATACATTGTATGGAACCCCAACCCTCTCTAATAGCGCGCCTGAGATCAGATGCATTGTAAGGAACCCCAACCCTCTCTAATAGCGCGTCTGAGATCAGATGCATTGTAAGGAACCCCAACCCTCTCTAATAGCGCGTCTCAGATCAGATACATTGTCAATTCTTCTGTATTTGGTACAATTGTCAAATGACCAGAAAATTGCCCGGAACCCCTTATGGATGCCGGGAAACACCTGTTGAAAAACACTGACCTAATGTAATGGAGCAAAGTTAAAAAAAACAACTTAGCAGCTAAAAGAAAATCCTTATATTTAAAAAAATTCCTAATGTAAAGTCAATGCAAAACTCTGATTGCACTATTTGGTTTGGTGAGCAGCAGGATAGCCAGCAGTTAATAATGCATCCAAGTGAATTGAAGTTGCCATCATTTGAACTGTGTATTATCGCACCTCTCAATTTATTAAATTGGTCAGGGTTTATTTGTCAAAGTCTCCCGTCTGCATTGCTGGAGTAACCCAGCACACAAAGAGTCTGCACAGATTTATCCTACAAAACAACCCAATTGCGCGACCTTTGTGCGAGGGCTGTGAATATTTCTAACCTGTCTTCCCTGCTGTCCTAAATATAAATGACGTTGCGGTCCAAATTTTTGATTAACCTTCACATTAAAAGTAATATAAATACTTCAAACAATGTGTCATTTTATTCCAAATGAACTTGCAGTTAAAAATCTCCACAAGCCTTTTTTGTTAGTATCACAAAAAAAAAACACCTTTATGGTTTCTACAGTGATTCTAGACATGGTTTTCATGCAGTAGCCATTTGGAGACACCTGCCTCTACATGTGTTGTTTACGTGCATAGCATGAGGCAGTAGATTACAGCAAGGGCACTCAACTCCAGTCCTCAAGAACCCCCAACAGGTCAGGTTTTAAGGCTATCCCTGCTTCAGCACAGGTGGCTCAATCAGGGGCTTAGTCGAAGATTGAGCCACCTGTGTTGAAGCAGCGATATCCTGAACACCTGACCTCTTGGGGTTCTTGAGGATTGAGTTGAGTACCTCTAGATTACAGTAATGATACTGTCATTTTTTTTGTATCTCGGTCAACACTCCAGAAATATATCATATTACAGTAGCTTTGAGATAGACAAATGATCCTTTCCAGAAGATCTAGTTAGCAGCCTTCCAAATTAATTAAGTGGATCACCATTTATATACAGAGTATATACCCATTAGTCATGTTTCTAATTATGTGCAGACGCCTTCAGCAGGGGAGAGGTTAACGCAAAGTAGCTTTACACACTATTAGATTGGATTAAACTGACATTATTAAATCGTATCTACTAGAAATGAAGCTACAACTAGTCTATTATTGGCATGACTTGTGGGTGAATATATGATCTTAGATGGAATACAATCTAGAGGACATCATCAGATAACCATGGACATCACATTTGATTTGGGTAGCTGACATCACCCGTCTCAGCCTGCCTTGGTAATCTCTGTAAATACATGACACACACTTTGGTGTTTATGAACTTGCAGCCTAACTTTAGTCATGTAGCTTCCATTATTAATTCGATCTAAGAGAGGCCTGCAACTGCTCTCTGGTGGGGAGAGGGTTAAAACAAAAACAAAAGTAAATACATCATGGAAATCTTTTTAGGAGCAAAAAGACTGAGTGTTACTTACTGTAACTGCTCTCCTCCTCCTTTGTTCCATCAATTGTGCCATCTGCTTGTAGCTGCAAGTGGTACCCTTGTCTGCTGTATAGTTTAGTTACTATGCCTTTAAGTTGAGGTTCTGTAGGAAAATAGACAATGCATAAATATATTAAATGTATTAGATCCTTCTGTTAAGCTTGGATGCCCAGCGTTTCAATCTCTGTTTTATTGTGATCCAACAAAGTTCTGTTTGATTTTGTGACAAATACATAAATCACGCAGCATAACAAATCAGTTCAAATATTGAACGATACATTGTAAATCCAATCTCATTTTCAGGTATGCCCCATAAAATATATAGCAATAATATAAATCGGCATCGTTCCCTTGAGCGCTTTGCCTAAAATGTACATTAAAATGAAAGTAGCCTTATTTTTGATTTCTAAGATGCTCCTTATGATATTCTATATTTGACAAGGAATGTATTTCCATTTCTACACAATGTGTCATTTCATTCACTCAGTAGAAAGAATTTGCATTCAGCATAAACACTATTTAGAGTGGGAGCTTCCATTCCAACTGTTTTTGAATGAAAGTTTTGAATATGAAAAATAACATGTTTACCAGAGAAGGGGAATCCCTAGTAAATGCAAGCTAACAAAAACAGTTACAAAATCAGACAGAATATCATTCTATGTACTGTGCTTTCATCCATTCATATAAAAACGCCCGTTGCTCAGCATATTCACTGGAAGATATTTCAGTGTATAGGTTTAGATCTCCTGTAAATATTGCTAATATAAACTCCTGCCCTGGACATTTACAGTAGCTAAATATTGTATTCACCCTTCCATTTAATTAACAATATGAATTCCATATAAAAAATATGTATTCATCAAGTAGGTGAAAAAAAGCTTCATATGTTGATACTGATATTACTTATCATCCCAAGAAAATCAACATTGAAACCACCAACCTCAAAATTGCAACACATTGAAATTGCATTGTTTAACATTTATAGTATATTTGTATTTAAACTTATCTGAAATAACCAATTTTGCCTCTTTTGGAGATAGGATATTTTGATGGATTACATAGACAATGTTATGTGTATGCAAAAAGTGATGCAGTGATACAATACTACAGTATATCATAACACAAAAGGCGAATCACACAATAATGTAACATTAACATCACCTCTTGCTAATCTGCATGGAGAACAGATAAGAGAATCTAGACTAGAATACGGAGTATTTGTGTTTAAGACAATCTTGTAGACTGGACATTATTCACTGGCAAAAAGGTGTTAGTTATATGAAGTGTTCTTTCTAAAATAACCTGCTAATAGTTCTTTCCCATCTTCAAAGCAATGGAATCGGGATTTGTATTTTATAAATGAAGTTGTTGTAATGTTTCTACACTTGTAAACAACACCTCCATGTATCAAATACCGGGTTCCAATGCTCTCACCACTGTGAATGCTAACAGGTTCTTCTCCTTAACATAATGCCTGGTCCTAATCTTTATCAACACACACAAGGATAGCCCATAAAAATGTTTTGATGAGGGATGATTGGTGAATGATGATGGTCGAAGGACCATAAAAATGCCCGCAAACCTGGTCGCTTTCTCCTTCTTTTCTTAGAGCTAAATAGTTTGACTCTAGAGAAGACATTGAGTTTGTTTTTCTCGCAGTTTCCTTTGCTCTTGCTTGGGCTGTTGACACATTTGCATGCATTGGATTTTTCTCGTTCCCGGGCTAGTCTCTTTTGCCTTATCAGAGAGCTGGCAATGGCAGCAGCCATGGCTATTATTTACCAGCCAAAAATCCTTGTGAACTAGTCAGAATAGGATATTTGGTTGACCAAAAGCTCAGTTTTTGTCTCAACTTTTACTACCGATCTGTAAGAAAGTTGACACCCATGCAATGAATCTCTCTCTATTGTCACTGGCTGCAAATCAGGGATTCCTCTTCAGGAATTTAAATTGTCACATAATTAAGATCCGTTGCTACAAACGCACTTCTTCGTTTAGCAAATATTGGCAACTTTTCAAATGTTCACACTTCTCGTCACCATCAAAAATGTATTTATTTTGGATAATACAGCTTCGCTTCTCTCTTCAGCCGGTGAATATTTTCCTGGTCTCCCTCTTAAAACAGAAATATTGTCCACCTTTGCAGGATGGGCTTGACCTCGATGAAACAATGGTCTGTTATTTCCGCTCTCATCCTCTTGTCATTGATGAAACTCACAGTTGGTTTCTCGAAGTGACGCATCTTATTCGGCTTAGCTACACTTGTTACATTCGATAGGAAGATAAGCCAAGAAAACAGCATGCACTGCAGCAGCAGCCTCAGTCTTCAGGCATCAGAGCCACTTGTGACATTGTGTGTGTGAGAGAGAAATGCAGATGGCTGGATCCCCTCCTTTTTTCAATGAAATACTGAAGTGCTCTGACCAATCTCCTATTGCGTGTCATCTGCAAACATCTGGTTACTTTTACAGAGCACAGCAAAAGCATTTGAAGCTCAGTTGTTCCATTTGTTGAATAGAGTCGGATATGAATTTATATTGCAGCCGTCCCTATCTATGCAGAGGTTTGGTATAGCAGGTCAGGATGAGCTGTGTGCTGATGAAGGAAATTTGCTCTCAAGAGCCACCTCCCGGAGAGAGAAAGGTAGCTTGAATTAATTGTTAAAGGACTTTTTCCCTGCCAGGAGAAATTCAAGATGCAAGTGGCTTACTGGATTTGAGATGCAAGGCAATGTGTGATTGGTCATTTTTGCAGGAACATGATTGGTTGCTGGAGATTTTATCATGATTGGTCTATCTCATTTTCTTGCCTAGTTTTTCCTCAAAACAAGAGGCTTGTTAGCTATGGTTGTTACTGTAATATCTCTAGTTTTGTGAGCTTTCATTTGTAGAAATATGGTCAAAAAACTATATTGGTTTTAGCAACACATGCTTAAAATCATACAGTATTAACAATTCTACAGTACTTAGGATATAATATATATATATATATATAATTTTTTTGTTTTTGCAGGTAGAAAGATCTTAAAACTGGCGCAGTTTCAGATGCTGACATCAAAAATAAATGTGTATTGGTCTTTTTTAGTTTCCAGCATGGCTTGATACACAATTTATGTACAGGTTGCAGTCATGTAGCTAGGGGATCTTTTTATACAGAGGAATTGACACTTTCTTGGAAATGGGACTTTTTATTTGGTAAAAGATACATCTGCGGTATTGATTTTCCACTTAGATTTATTGCTTCACTTTCCTTGGCCAAGAGGTGCAGGTGGCTTTTAGAAATGACTTAGGATTTTCATGACAGAGCAAGAGGGGAAATGTACTGTAGCAATTACTTATTTTTTTTTAATACAATTACTTAACTGTTTAATACAATGACTTAACCGTTTCATATCACCACTGCACCACGGTATTTACTAATAATACATGCATTATCATTTCTGCCACGGCACCATTACCATATTGCACAGTGTTGATTTGCTTGAGTACTTTTTTGTAAAGTGCAGTGTGATTAACATAATGCTTGCAGGTCAAATAGTTAACATACTCTCCGAAATAATGGTGTGGCCTAATCAATCATTTCAACACTTTGATTTCAAGAGGTGGGGTGGGAATTGTTTTTACTTTCATTCCTCACCCGTCTGAAAGTCGTTCTCTTCTGGTCGAGATCCACGTAGTGATTTTCTAAAAGCTCCTTTTCCCCTAATCACCACCCCATTTTTATCAGTCAACTTGAAGAAAAAGCAGACTTTGTGCAAATTATGCAATGTGGGCTGTGTGATTGGTTTTATTGTGAATTTGGAAGTTATCTTTCTGAGGCTGAGTTTAGAAAGTTTTTAAACATCTCAAATTATTAACCAAACATTCAAATGGGGACAGAATTTGTTATATGGCCTTCATTTTCTTATGAGTATAAACAATGTTGTATATTACTAACATCACATTAAACCTTCCAACTGCCAGAAGAATCCAATAATGGATCCTCTGGCAGTAAAGGGGTTAAAATATCATCAATGCAATGTTCAGATCAGTGCTGGTGTCATCCTAATGGTGAAATGTTATGGGTACCAAAATAACCCAAACACATATTTAAGAGGACATGTTCATTTTGGCCACATGCCTTTAATTGAGGAGGGCTGCATTTTGACAGCTGAAATTAATGGGGTTCAGCACTGGAGACACCCTGCTTCAATCTGGTATATAAAAAAAAATGTAATACATGTTTAAAAAAAAAAAAAAGTTGTAGGATTGCATCTTTAAATAGTTGTCTTGGTCGTCACTCTGTGAGCACCCAGTCAGCACATGTCCGTGGTGAAGATGTTCTGCTTGTACACATAGGATTGATCTTAGAGACCATAGGTTGCCTTCCCATCAAGATTTCCCTGTGATAAAATCAGCATTGCTGTGTGGGTGTTCGTGCCTGTGTGAAGGATACAGTCAGGCCCTGCCTGGATAACACAATTCCTTAGCAGCTTGGAGGGTACGAGCTAGATAATACAAAAACCCTCACTGCAATGCAGATTTCAACAATCTGTCATTTTACACTGTGGTTCTCACAAATGTCATATCCCCATATGATAAAGGAGTACAAAATCCTGTACAAGGAACCTCTGCAGATTTTCTGCATGTAGCCGACACCAAATATATGTACAGTACACTTTACACAGGACTCAGAAACTGTAATCATATTAGGGCTTCTTGTAAAACAATTGAGTCATTTTTGGGATGCTGTATTTACTGTCATAACCATGGACTACTAGAATTAATACATTCGTTTACATTCCTCCCTCTATATCAAAGTGGAGTGCATGTTGTAAACACTAGTTATCTTTCACTCTCAGCTACAGTGTATTGGGGTTATTTTATTGGAGAGACACACAGGGCTGCCTTTAGAAGGGAGGGCAGGGGGTAACTCCCGGGCCCGGTGGCCTGACTGGATGAAGTCGGAAGTAAGGCCATGATGGGATGTCAATTGGAACTTCGACTGGCCCCTGTTGACGGACGTTCACCGAGGTACACAATTGGAGACTATATAAGGTGAAATTATAACGAGGCTTTATTGTACCTTTTCCTTAACATTAGGAAAACATCCAAACAAGGGGGAAACAAAGCTTCGATTCACTTGGGAGTGGTTCTAGTGAAATACCACGCAATTCACAACTCCTAGTTAAGCATGTCTCCCAGCCCCAAACACATAGCATGACATAAGCAGATATAAGAAGTCTCTTAAGAATGAAAGTCTTATCTGTTAGCTGCTGTAGAGTAAGCTTCTCTGCTCTCCTGGAACCGCACCTGTGTGTGCACAGAAAATGTCAGCATCCAGGTTTAGAAGTCTTATTTGTCAGCTCCAGAGATCTGTGTTCTCTTGGTCAGTCTCTCCTGGGAGACTCAAGAACCACTGCTCTGTCTCCAAAGTTCAGATCACAAGTGAGCAAAGGAGTCACTTCCTGTCTCACAAGACAGGCTTTTGTAAGCAATCTAAATCAGGCAGGTGGTGTTTATTAATTGACTACCAGCAGTTAACCACCACACTGCTAGATTAAAGGCACATTACTTGAACAGGGATTACTCCCCTGTTACATACCTCCCCTGTTTGTGGGAAGCTCGGGCTTGCCACGGCCAAAGCCCATCCTTCCACTCTCATTCTAGATATCTCAGTGACTTGAATGAGAGTGGATGGAGGAAGAGAACCCTCAGTCCTGCTGGGATTGGAGCCCTTTCTCCAGTTTATTCGTGTCTCGTGCTGAAGGTGCTTGAGATCAGCACCCCTCAGTCGCTCGAGGAGGACTTTTTCCAAGTATAGTCTTTTTGCTACGTGCGCGGTCATGAGATTTCCGTTGCGTCGGGTGCTCGTCTTATTGTAGGCATACTGTATGGCAGCAGTTGCAGAGCGTTTAAAAACAGCCCTTTGAGTTTTCCGCTCTTGAAGCTGTCTCTCTGCCCTTTTCCCACTTAATGGGGTTGCTAGTTCAGCCTCTTTGAGATTAAGTTGCAATTCCACACCCACTTCCAGAGAATGTCCCATCTTTTCAGCTAAGGATTCTTCTGGTTTTAATTCAGCACGTGTACCTTATTTTGTTGCCTGTTGGGTGGCTGAAGGTTTTGCTAGTGCTTGTTTAGGTGGTTCAAATTTTGCAACCTTTTCTTTCAGACGAGCAGTATTCCCAGCTCTCACTGTACCCTTGTCTTCATGGGTTTTTGGGGCCGTGGGATACTGACGCTTAGTCAGGGTTAATACTTCTCCTTGTAGGACTGTAATCTCATCCGCAAGAGATCCCTGTTTTTTGAGTGCGTCTTGCAAGTCTCTTCTCAGGGAATTTATCTGTGCACTTTGCTTTCCCTGAGTCTGTATCAGAGTCTCCTTCATATTCTGGAGCTCTGTAATTTTTGTCGTCAAGGTTGCCACTGCGTCTGTTTTCTCCTTGGTGTACTGACTCAAGGGAGTGGAACAGTCTCTCTTTCTCTCCAGCTCTTGCTCCAGTTTCTGAGCTTTCTCACGCACCCTCTCATACAGAGTCACCTGGTATCGAAGCTCCGCCTCAAATAATGCTCTAGTGACATGCAGCGTGGCCTTTAGCTCCTCATACTGCTCTGTGGGGACGTACTGGATATTCAGACGTTCCTGCAGCTCTTGTACATCTTTAGCAGCCTGCAGCTTTTCTTCCTGCAGCGTTTGCTGTTTCTCCTCAGCATACTGGAGGTGTGTACGCAGACCTTGCAGTTGGTTCTACAGTCGGTGCTCTGCATCCCTTGAAATATCCAGCTCCTCAGTGAGACTGTGTAGTTCCTTTCTGGAAACTTCCAGGTCGGTGCGGCAGCTGTTGGTCTCATGATGTAAGGCATCCAGTGCTCTGCGGAGTGTCTGAACCTCTTTCTGAGATACGTCCACCTCTATCCGGACACTGTTGACCTCCTGTTGTGAGGCATTCAGCTCTATGCGAAGAGTGTGAACCTCTTGCTGGAAGACTGTCATCTGCTTCAGTGCCTCCTCATACTTCCGCTTTAGCATAGCCACCATTTTATCAGATTGGCTCTGCTTTTCATTCATGGCGGAAATAGTAGCATTTGCAGTATCTAGCTCAGTCTTGAGATCGTCCAATTCTGTCCTGGCTAAAGAGTACATTGCGAGCACATATTCCTGTAGCTTCACGTTATTTTTCTGTAGCTCTGTGTAACCATCTTCCCTTTGTTTCAATTGTTCACGGAGCATACCACAGTCATGCCTGGCAATTTTCAGGGCATCTTCAGGGCTGGTCAAGGATCGTCACTCACTGGTTCCGGCTCCACTTCCCTGGGATGGTTGGTTGAGGGTTCCTCACTGTTGGCACCGGACAGACACTTCTTTGGGGTACATGACTTCTGCCTTGGGCCCTATGGATATTCGGTTAACCGCGGGACGAATTCTCCATTTTCTCTAGGCTGCAGGGCAACTCGGTCCCCCTTTTCCTCCACAGGATCTGCGGACGTGTCTGTTCCTTCCACGGTAAGTGAAGAACCGCTTTTCTTTTTCCGCCTTTTTGATTTGGATGACACCATCCCTTCAGGGATATTGGGGTCTCCATCTTCATTTGAAATTTTAGCAGTGTCACTGGATCCACCCGGCTTTTCTTGCAACTGTAATAGCTGACGGAAATATTCGGTGATCCACTGCTCCCACTCTGTCTCCTGCTGATCATAGTCGTCAAAGGGAGTGGTCTTTTCTGTTCGTGCCGAGTTCAGGCACCCCAACCTTTCTTGGGGTGTTTTGTGGGTGTGACTCGGTTCGGGTTCCCCGTAAGAGATGTCTTCCTCTTTATTGGACTGGAAGGGCCACTCTTCCGTGGGGTAGGGTTCATTACAGGAACACTGCATCTTGTCCTCCATTTTTAGGCTATCAGGTGTAATTTTCTTCCTGACTTCAGGAGGCGCTATTGCAGCTGTTGCCACTGTATTTGCTAGAACCCCCAATTTTGATAGTCCTACAGATGGGCATATTTTGCTTGTAGAGGTCGTAGCTCTCACAGGCATCTCTGTAGACTTTTCTTTCTTGGGTAATTTTTTTTTTCAATATCAGCAGTACTGTGCATGCATTTTCTCTTATCAGGTATACAAGATGTGCAGTTGCTAGGTAAAAACGTCTATTTGCTTTACACCATTTACTTGCTAGGTATAATCTCTCATTAGGTATGCTGAATGTGTGGTTGCTAGGTAAAAAAAAAAACTTCTGTTTGCTTTACACCATTTACTTGCTAGGTGCTCCCTCCGCTTCAGCAACAGAATTTGCTTTCTGCCTGAGTTCAGTAATTTTCAGTCTCATCTTTGGGTATTATGGCATTCACACTTCACACTTTGGGTTTTGCTCCCAAGATATATATATGCAGACTTTTTTACTTGCAGAAAAAAAACATTCTTTGCAGTGGACTATTTCTTTCATTCCTGGCAGGGTGACTCAACACTCAGCAATTGGCTTTGAAATACCTTTTACACAGATCAGAAATCCCTTTTTCCCCTAAAGGGCAATTTTACACTCAGCATTTGTTTGCTAAAAATTCCCCTGCTTCAGCACAGTCTTGTATCAATTTTCACACTTTTCTGCATATACTCCATTCACAGCTGGTAGCCCTATGTGGTGTGGCAACCTTTATTTGCAAAATCAGTACCACTCGTGGGTCACCATCTGTATTCACTGCTTCAGCAAAACTTTTGAAAACAACAAACACCTATCCCTTTATAAGGGCTGACTCACTTCTTGAACCCTGACTATGGTTGGAAGGCAAAACCCCTATTTCAATGACCATATTACACTTTGTGATAGGCAAAATAAGGTTTAGCTACTTCAGCAGTCTCTCTCCTCTTGGGATTGGGGAAAAGAGTCCATCTGTGGTTTTGTAAGTTTCAGTGTAGTGTATCCCTTTAACTCTGATCTCTGCTGCATGAGGTTTTTTTTTCTAAGTTGCTCAGACTGTTTGTAGGCAAAAAGCCTAACAAAAAAAATTTCACACAAAAATCTCCGGTCCTTTTTAACTTCAAAGACACCTCTCATCTCACTTCGGACACCATATGTTGACGGACGTTCACAGAGGTACACACTTGGAGACTTTATACGGTGAAATTATAACGAGGCTTTATTGTGCCTTTTCCTTAACATTAGGAAAACATCTAAACAAGGGGGAAACAAATCTTCTATTCACTTGGGAGTGGTTCTAGTGAAATACCATGCAATTCACAACTCCTAGTTAAGCATGTCTCCAAGCCCCAAACACATAGCATGACATAAGCAGATATAAGAAGTCTCTTAAGAATGAAAGTCTTATCTGTTAGCTGCTGTAGAGTAAGCTTCTTGGCTCTCCTGGAACAGCACCCGTGCGTGCACAGAAAATGTCAGCATCCAGGTTTAGAAGTCTTATTTGTCAGCTCCAGAGATCTGTGTTCTCTTGGTCAGTCTCTCCTGGTAGACTCAAGAACCACTGCTCTGTCTCCAAAGTTCAGCTCACAAGTGAGCTAAGGAGTCACTTCCTGTCTCACAAGACAGGCTTTTGTAAGCAATCTAAATCAGGCAAGTGGTGTTTATTAATTGACTACCAGCAGTTAACCACCACACTGTTAGATTAAAGGCACATTACTTGAACAGGGATTACTCCCCTGTTACAGGCCCGCTATCGGATAAACAGGACATTCAGCAACCCTTCTCCCCTGCTCAACATGGTGCCCGTCCTCCCCTACCTCCCGCTCAGCCATCTGGAGTATAGACTTTTCTCCTGGTGGCGGGGCTGAGGCCTGATCCAGTTGTGAGACAAATGCAGTGTAGAGGAAAAACAGCTCTCATGCTGGTGAAACTGAGCAATTCCAATGTTACTATTAATCACTCTCTGCTCCCCCACGTTATCCAGGGGCAGGGGAAACACATTCCCATCTTAGGTAACTACCCTGTATATCGAATCCCAATATGAGGATAAATGGAATGGAATGCTGTCTGTCAGCTTGACCTCCCAAGTTTCACTGATTCTCTATAGCCCCAGCACAAGGTAGCACTTTTTGCTTTCAATTAAAGTATTGCATTTTCATTTTTAGACGGCTCCTTAAAGGAGCAATCCAAGACGGCAATTTTTTGTAGAAGCGCATAGGAGAACAGCAGCATCAGAAAATAGCCAAACTTTGATAACAAATAAAAACACTTAACTAGATTAAAAATGGTATATGCACTCAGAGAGAGTGTCTAGAATATGCTTATCTGCATGAATAGTTCAGTCAGCAGTGAAGCTCCCCGGGCTCTTTAAGTTCTCTACCGGCTGGTGGGTTTAAGGAATTCCAAGCCTTCACTTGTAAGATGGAAGTCCTGTCCGGTTGTGGTCTGCTCCTGCGGCGCCCCTCTGTGCTGTGTTGGGGATCCCTGACCCTCCGGTGCTGGCTTCCCTCCACTTCACTTGGTGTGCCGTTTCCTGTCTGAGGCGGAGTCTGATGACATCACTGTGTCCTTTCCTGCGTGTGCCTGTGTGAGAGGATAGCACTGCACAGCTGATCCTCTCAGATCCTCTTTCCCTCTGTCTTCAGCTTGTACACTCTACGCGTTTCACAGCGCTATTGCTACTTGGCTGGTATGGCGAGGACGGCTATACCCCAAAACATCCTGGTTTTTTTCCAGGAACACAAAGGGAGATGTTGCTAGGAGCATCCTGGCTACCTAGACCTAGGATCGTCACCCGCCTCAGCTGGATGCCCCAAAATGTACCTCTGGAGGCCGCTGAAGCTTGGCTCTCCAGGCAGCACTCCTCCAGAAGGTCACTGAGGTCCTGCAGCCATGCTGGTATCATCCACGTGGGTCTCTCTCTGTTGAGACTCACATCTAACGTACCAGCACTCAAATCGACTCCAGTCAATGCTGCACAGAAAGACCGCCGTGTGATGATAGGGGCAATGTGGCTCACATATTAAAGGTTCAGCCCAACCATTGCCCCTACCAGTCTATATGGGTGCCCCAGTTTCTCCCACTATCTTTCTCTTATTGTGGCTAAAATGTATTGTGTGCAAGTAAAACTTAATTTTATGTGAAATGTGATGCATGTGTTTTTTGGGTCTCCTTTGTGTGCCAGACTGGTAATTCACAAAGCAATCCATGTTCGGGTACACAAAGGGAGGTGGGGGGGGGGGTGTAGTGCTTGGTGGAACATTGTGAGAGTGAAGAGGGATGCTACTCCAATCTGGGGAATGTTGGCTTGAAAAGCGGAGCCTTTTTTCATCCCGGACACTGAGGAGCCTATTTCTGCAGGAGATATCCGGCTGGCTGGGGGAACCGTTGGCACGGTTCTCATTGACTGGTTCAAAATCTCAGCTCTCCTTAAGCCACCCCATGTCGGCGGTCCAGAAGCACGGTCACCACCCCCGGCCCAGATTGGTTCATAACAGGCAAGCCCTCGCTCTGTGATTGGCCGGTGCGTAGCATCCGTGCTGTTATTGGTTCACGCCCCATTTCCCATGTTTTTCAATGAAGACGGAAAGAGTATATAAAGAGTGACCGATCTGAGATCTACAGTCATTCCTGGAGTTAGTGTGTAAGCTAACTAAGCGGTGTGCTCTCAGGCTATGCCGGAGACATCCAAAACGAGGCTCGGTCCTGATCCGAGCGGGGAATTCAAAGTTGCTCTTGCTGAGATTGAGGGACCGCACCTCTATGGAACGTGGAAGCTGCTCTGGGTAAGCCTTGTGAAGCAGCGCCCAGCACCGAGCTAGGATTCCCCCCATAACACCCTTTTTGGTGAGTATGAGCTCTTTTCAGTGACTGTGTTGTGCCTGTTGGCTCCAGCTGGAATAAAACTTATTTTTTGAACTCCTTCGGGGGGTGGGGGGGAAGGCCCGGTGCAGCGGAGGGTGGGGGCAGGATGTACTTGGGCTGCGGGGGAGTGGCAGGAGTCACAGGACGATCCTGCGCTGCGGCGGGACGGCCCTGTACTGCGGCCGGGGGGGGGGGCATTCCTGCGAGGAGAGTGGGGGGCCCTGTGCTGCGGCAGGGGGGGGGCGGTCTTACGGAGGGGAGGCGGGGGATCCTGTCCTGCGAGGGGGGATGGTGGCGGTACTGGGGGGGCCCGGCAGCTGATCACAGCAGTTGCCGCCGGCCCCGCTGCAGGCACCTGTGCCACCACAATGCTGCTCCCGCGCGCGCCTGGCCTCCCTCTCGCGACGGAAGCTTAACCCATGACTTCCGGCGCTGTCGACAGGGAGACCAGTGCCGGGTGCAGTTTTTTTTTAAAATATATATATTAAATTAACGGCCGGGCGACCGGGCCCCCCTAACCCACAGGGCCCGGGACACAAGTGCCCCTTTTCCCCCCCTGATGGCGGCCTTGACCACCTTTAGCAGCAATAACTTGAAGTAATCATTTTCTGTATGACTTTATCAGTCTCTCACATCGTTGTGGAGGAATTTTGTCCCACTCTTCTTTACAACGTTGCTTCAGTTCGAGGTTTGTGGGCATTTGTTTATGCACAGCTCTCTTAAGGTCCAGCCACCACATTTCAATCAGGTTGAGGTCTGGACTTTGACGGGGCCATTGCAACACCTTTATTCTTTTCTTTTTCAGCCATTCTGTTGTAGATTTGCTGGTGTGCTTGGGACCATTGTCCTGTTGCATGACCCAATTTCGGGCAAGCATAGCTGTCGGACAGATGGCCTCACATTTAACTCTAGAATATTTTGGTATACAGAGGAGTTCATGGTCGACTCAATGACTGCAAGGTTCCCAGGTCCTGTGGCTGCAAAAAAAAGCCAAAATCATCACCCCTCCACTACCGTGCTTAACAGTTGGTATGAGGTGTTTGTGCTGATACGCTGTGTTTGGTTTTCGCCAAACGTGGCACTGTGCATTATGGCCAAACATCTCCACTTCGGTCTCATCTGTCCAAAGCACATTGTTCCAGAAGTCTTGTGGTTTGTTCAGATGCAACTTTTCAAACCTAAGTTGTGCTGCCATGTTCTTTTTAGAGAGGAGTCTTTCTTCTGGCAACCCTTCCAAACAAACCATACTTGTTCAGTCTTTTTCTAATTGTACTGTCATGAACTTTAACATTCAACATGCTAACTGAGGCCTTTAGTGTCTGAGATGTAACTCTTGGGTATTTTGCAATTTCTCTGAGCATTGAACGGTCTGACCTTGGCGTGAATTTGCTGGGATGTCCGCTCCTGGGAAGATTGGCAACTGTCTTGAATGTTTTCCACTTTTGATTAATCTTTCTCACTGTAGAATGATGGACTTTAAATTGTTTGGAAATGGCCTTATAACCCTTCCCAGCTTGATGGGCAGCAACAATTGTTTCTCTAAGATCATCGCTGATGTCTTTCCTCCTTGGCATTGTGTTAACACAGACCTGAATGCTCCACACCAGCAAACTGCTATAACTTCGGCTTTAATAGAGGTGGTCACACTTGCTGATGATCAATTAACCAAGGGCATTTGATTAGCAGCACCTGTCTGCTACTTAGTATCTTAATTAATATGGAAGCAGTAAGGGTGTACTTAGTTTTTCACACATAGCTTCTCCATTTTGGCTTTATTTTTGTTAACTAAATCATGACACAGTGTAATGTCATGTGTTGTTGTTCATCTGAGGTTGTATTTACCTAATTTTTAGACCTGCTAAGGATCAGATGATGAGGGTGTACTTTCTTTTTCACACAACTGTATATATAAAGGCATACCCCGCATTAACGTACGCAATGGGTCCAGAGCATGTATGTAAAGCGAAAATGTACTTAAAGTGAAGCACTACCTTTTTTCCACTTATTGAGGCCTGTACTGCAATCATCATATACGTGCACAACTGATGTAAATAACGCATTTTTAACAGGCTCTTTAGTCCCCCGCTTGCGCACAGCTTCGGTACAGGTAGGGAGCCGGTATTGCTGTTCAGGACATGCTGACAGACGCATGCGCGTGCTGCCGTTTGCCTATTGGGCGATATGTCCTTACTGGCGAGTGTACTTAAAGTGAGTGTCCTTAAACCGGGGTATGCCTGTACCCAATTCATCCCCTACAGCCCCCAAAATATATACCAAATTCTCATATATACACACACACACACACACACACACACACACACACACACACACACACACACACACACACACACACACACACACACGTATATATATATTACACACATACTCTCCAAATGACCCCACCCACCAAATTCACAGATTGACACTCACAATACATACAGGTATACTGTCAATCTTGCATTACTCAAAGTAGCAGGGAGACCTGGTTTAGAGCGCCCTCTGAAGGCCGGAATGTGCAGCTACCTGTCAGATGCACAGGCTGCTTTGCATGGGAGGTGCCAGGGTGTTCCGTCCGCACCTCCTTCCTGTTATCGGATCAAATTCCTGCAACCAATTATCCCACTGACTCCCAGACCAGCCAGCCCATGGGCAACAGGGAGAGACACACAGCAGAGCAGAGAGAGAGACAGAGGGGCAGAGAGAGAGACACACACAGGGGGCAGAGAGAGACACACAGGGGGCAGAGAGACACACAGAGGGGCAGAGATAGAAACACACAAAGGGACAGAGAGAGAGGCACACACAGGGGGCAGAGAGAGACACACAGGGGGCAGAGAGAGAGAAACACAGAGGGGCCGAAAGAGACACACAGATGGGCAGAGAGAGAGACACAGAGGGGCAGAGTGAGAGACACACAGATGGGCAGAGAGAGAGACACAGAGCGGCAGAGAGAGACACACAGATGGGCAGAGAGAGAGACACAGAGGGGCAGAGAGAGACACACAGATGGGCAGAGATAGAGACACACACAGATGGGCAGAGAGAAATTATGTAAAACAGGAAAATACTTTGTGCTACCAGACTTAACATGGCATCCTCAACACTAACTATATGCAAAAACAATGCCCGAACTACATCTCATTAGCAAAAGGTGAGAGAGAGATACAGGGGCTGCGCGAGAGAGACACAGACACACACACTGGGAGGGAGGGAGAGACAGAGAGAGATACACACACACGGGGAGGGAGGGACAAGGAGGGAGAGGGAGAGAGAGACACACACAGGAAGAGAGAGAGAGAGCACAGAGAGAGCCACAGATACACACACTGGGAGGGAGGGAGGGAGGGAGAGACAGAGAGAGATACACACACACACGGGGAGGGAGGGACAAGGAGGGAGACGGAGGGAGGGAGAGGGAGAGAGAGACACACACAGGAAGAGAGAGAGAGAGAGAGAGCACAGAGAGAGCCACAGATACTGTACACAGCCCTGTTGTTTGCCGGACTTGTAATCTGACATAGTTCACATTATTATTTATCATTATTATTTTTGTTTATTAGTTAGCACACGACATAAATACTTACACAGGAACGAAAAACAGCTCCAGATAACATGACATTGTTTTTTCCCATAATCCAAATGAGCATAAAGAAATATTTCCATTTGATTATATATATAAATATATCCTTATGCTATCATTCCAAAGATGCATCACAACATCTCAACTGTAAGTGAAATAAGTGAAAACAATTAACTAGAATCCCTCCTATTTGTGAAGCTATAGGTCAGATAAACCGGATGCCACTGATTTATCCACTTTAGCAGCAGAATTTATGAACAAATGAAGCGACAGTAACTTGAGTGACATCTAGAGGAGAGTGAAGTAATTGCACAGGCAGTACATTTTTGTCCATTTCTACAGAGGAAGTCCAAGCTATGCTTTTTTTTTTACATGGTGTGAAGCAGGGGGTCTCTGGAACTGAACCACATTAACTTCAGCTCAGGGGACCCCCTGCTTCCCTAGATACATACCTCTTCGTAGGGGGTGTTGGTAGCAGCCCCGGCTAGACTAGCTGGGGTTCTTGTAATGGAAGTTTCAAAGCTCCTATGTCACACTGGCCAATAGAAAGTTGTGATGTCATCCCTTGCAGCTTCCTATTGGCCTGCGTGACCGGGGCATTTAAACAGCACCAACATACCAGCATCCCTTATGGAGGTAAGGATCTCAGGAAGCAGGGGTTCCCCGGAGCTGAAATGAATAGGGTTCAGCTCTGGAGACCCCCTGCTTCAATTCTATTCTAATAAATAATAAATCACCCACAGTTTAGCTTCAAAGTAGAGGGCTGGTTCAGGGAGGATGGGGTACATCTGTCTGACATAGGGGCAGACATGATGAACAACAACCTGCAGGAGGGTTTGGAAGAGGTTATCGGGGGTATGGCGGCACGGGCCTAATTTAAGGGGTTTAAATAGGCCCGTCGGTGGCGGCAGTTGGGGGAGGGGGTAGGTGCTCGTCCTGCCGGAAGGGGCTCGGGGCTGGTAAAGCGGGTTGAAGCGAGGGGACAGGTCACCGGGTCATACATCCGGGTGCCCCTCCGTTGCGTTACCAGCACCGAGCATTTCCGGTGCGGACCGGGATAGTAACTATCTCCATGTTGTTGTAAATAAACAAAGCCGCGGCCTTTATACCTCCAAAACGTTGTCCTTCTCGTCTTTCGGTCAGTACCGGGAAAAGTAGGGAAAGGAGTAGGGGAGGATACTCGCGCCTCCCTGGTCATAAAGCGGGCCAGCCCATTTGGGCGGCACAGCCAGTGACCGGGGGGCGTGGCCTCCCCGATCCAGGCGGGCCACAGGAGTGGCCAGGGGGAGGGGCGACCAATTAGATAATATTCTATTCTATTCTAATATAATTCTCTTATAAAACTGCATAGATTGGACTGCCTTTAAAAGGAGTACTGTTGTTCCTCCTACTCATATTTTACCGGGTGGGATCCGGGGCGTCCACGAGAGGCACACACCACTATTTTCAGCTCTGGGGATTCCCCAGTTCTTGAGGAACTTGCAGGTGAAGTTGGCTGGCAAGTCTCAGGCCAATAGGAAGCGGCAACGTCATCGGTTGTGACTTCCTATTGGACAGCTATTTAAATCCCCTTTACATTTAGGCAGTAGTACCTGTAACTTCACCAGCAAGTGTTTTGGGTACCAGGGGTCTACAGGGCAGGAAATAGTGCAGTTTCAGCACTTGGAGGACTCGCCCAGTTCCAATCGTATAAAAAAAATGGAGGATAATTAGGATGGCTCACTTTTTTAAAGCAGCAATTACAGTTATAAATAAATATATTTTATTTTACTCTTACCTGAATCTGGGGTCCCCTTCAGGGCTCATCAGTAGCCCCCCAATGATGCAGTGATCTCTCTGATCCAGTGCATTGAGCTTGGGGGACCAGCAGTCAAACTTGGGATGCAATATGGCCACTGGGGTCAAGGTTCGCTCCAGCAGCCAATTGAAAAGCCGCAACGTCATCGGGAGATAATGTTTTGGCTACGGCTATACACCGCCGCCACATAGTACTTGTAGTTTATTTTTTATTTTTTACAGTTTTGATAGGGAGAAATAAAACGACAAGTATCTCTGGGTTCCCTTATACTGGTGAACCATCGATACGATCGGAGGGACCCACTGGTTCAGGGTTTTAGAAAAAGAGCAGAGGGGGTGGGGTTGCTGCTTTATCTGTATATTTGATATACGATCTCCTTTTCAGCCTTAGCGTCAGTGAACATTCTAGAATTCAGAATGCATTTTATATACAGTATCAAGGAAGCATGTCAAGAATTCTCTATTTAATGGTATTACATCACCCTTTGCTATACATTAAATGTAGTTACATTTAATCTTCTCTCCACTATACCTAATGCACTTAATCTAACTCCTATCACACTCTATTCTATACCAAATGTACTTATTACCTTTTGTGCCTCACTAAATGCACTTAGTCTCAAATGCTAAATGCATTTACGCTTAATTCAATTGTTTCTATTTGTCTCCCAAAATGCCATGTATATTTCAAAATCCTCAGTTCGCGTTCCTCATTTTATTTTTTAATTTTTTTTTGCATTCATACCTTACTCCTGATTTAAAAAAAATGTCTTCATGGTCATACGGTAGTGTTTAGCATTCAATTGTTGGATGATACTATTCATCTCCGTACTTTATTCTACAAAATGAAAATAAAAATAGAAGAGTATCCTCTACTTGCGTTTTTTGTGTGTATCGTTAACCAGGCGTGGATTTCTATTTTAAAGGATTCAACATAGCCTTCCATGGGCACTTGCAAGGAATATAGCATCAAGAAGAATGATATTGATAGTTACATATATGTTGCATTTATAGATTTCTTCAAAACAACCCTTTGCTGCTGTAGATATGTTCCTTCTGCCATAAAAGAAGTTAACCAAACCAAGTTTTTGAAGTGAAACTTCCTTAGTGGCACCTCATTCGTGATGGGGCAAAAAAGAATTGTGGAGACAGAAATGAAACGGATGTGACGTCAGTGCTGGCAGTTGAGGCCGGGCTGTGTTCTGGCTCAGCCCGACCCCAACACTGACATCACACCCGCTCCACAAATCAGATGCGGCGGCGGCGGCGATAGCCGCCGGCGCCGCTCCTAATCATCCCCCCACACCCCACCCAGCCCCACACCCCCCACACACCATGACATATGCGGCGGCGATAGCCGCCGCTCCTAACGGCCGCTGACATGCTGCGCAGCCTCTCTCCTCCCTACCTCCGCTTTCCTGCGTCCCGCTGACTCAGCGCCGCCGGGGTCGAGGAGAGGAGCCCAGGGATCATGGAGGGTATCCGCCGCCGCAGCTCATAACGAGCTCTGCTCCCCCCACCCGCTGACATGCGGCGGCGGCAGCCCTCAAAATTTAATTGCCGCCACTCCTGCTGACCTCCCTCGGCCGAGGCATGGAACGGGGGGGGGGGGTAGAGTGAGCTGCGTTCCCCACAGCACCAAGCCAGCTCCCGCTGACGATGACACGCTGCCCCCCTTCCCCGCCGACACTGCCTCTGCCCACGCAGCACTTCCGGAGGGGGGGGGCCTTTATTAGGTATCTGCCCGGTGCCCGGTGTGGCCGCGTCTCGCCGGGGGGTGGGGGGGGGGGGCGAGGAGAGACTCAGGCAGAGCCGCCGCGGGTCCGCAGCTCTGCCTGTCTGTGAGGGGAGTAGGAGTCTCAGGCAGAGCCGCCACGGGTCCGCAGCTCTGCCTGTCTGTGAGGGGGGGGGGGGGGGAGGGGGGAGGAGAGTCTCAGGCAGAGCCGCCGCGGGTCCGCAGCTCTGCCTGTCTGTGAGGGGGGGGGGGGAGGGAGGAGAGTCTCAGGCAGAGCCGCCGCGGGTCCGCAGCTCTGCCTGTCTGTGAGGGGGGGAGGGGAGGGAGGAGAGTCTCAGGCAGAGCCGCCGCGGGTCCGCAGCTCTGCCTGTCTGTGAGGGGGGGAGGGGAGGGAGGAGAGTCTCAGGCAGAGCCGCCGCGGGTCCGCAGCTCTGCCTGTCTGTGAGGGGGGGGGAGGAGTCAGGAGAGAGGGGGCAGGACACAGAAAGAGAGACACACATACAGTGACAGACACACACACATACATATATACACACACAGACACACACACTGACTGACACACATACACACACACACACACTGACTGACACACATACACACACACACTGACTGACACACATGCACACACACTGACACATACACACACACTGACTGACACACATGCACACACACTGACACATACACACACACTGACTGACATACACACACACTGACTGACATACACACACTGACTGTGAATAGGTTAGGGGGATGTGTGAGGTGCAGGGGGGCTGCGCATACGTCACACGGTCACACGCACGCACACGGTCACACACACACGCACATGGTCACGCACACACACACAGTCACACGCACACACACACAGTCACACGCACAGTCAGTCGCGCGCACAGTCAGTCGCGTGCACACGCACTGTCACGTGCACTGTCACGTGCACTGTCACGCGTACACGCACTGTCACGCGCACAGTCACACACAGTCACACAGTAACACGCACAGTCACACGCACAGTCGCACAGTCACACGCACAGTCGCACAGTCACACGCACAGTCGCACAGTCACACAGTCACACGCACACACACAGTCACACGCACACACACACAGTCACGCACACACACACAGTCACGCACACACGAGGAATTCACGCTTAGTGCAAATACAAGGGATGTGTACGCATGTTCTAAGTCAAATTTATTTGCGTTTTGTCAATGAAATTGTATTTTGATTTTTAATTAAAACATCACCAATACAAATACAATTTCTGTGACAAAAGTCAAAGAAGTTTCACTTACTATGCGCGTGCACAGCACACACAGCTTTTTTTTTTTTATCATAAGGAAATAGCCAGCAGACTATGTAATATTCTGAACTCATATTGTTCATGACTAGTTAGCTGAGGTTCCAATTGTACTTAACTCTAGACCAGGTAGTCTAAAAAGCTATGTTGCTGGGCTCTAAATGTTCAAGACGAGCATATTTTGAGAACAAATGTTAGAAGCAGCCTAATCAATAAGTAAGATCTTTTGTTTCGTCTCTATGAAAGTAATGACAGCCCCGGCAAACCATAGCTAATGGGCATCTATTTTAAGAAATGTCCTCAGAAGTTTTTGGAAATTGAACAGAGACATTTATTCACTGCAATGTGCCCTGTAGTGCTTCTTTAAACATTGCCTAGGAAAAGTAACATTTGTAGACATATTATTACTTCTGAACATATGTAAAAACAAAATTAGACCATAAAGCAAAAATGGTGGCAAGATTGTTGCAAGGATAAAGAAAAACCCTTGATAAACCCTCACACACAGTTATTCCTTTCCACAAAAGATACCATATACTGTACACAAACTATAGAGTAGCTAACTCACTTATACATTGTTTCACTGTTCACTGAAACAATGTTTCACTGGAGTATTTTGTTTGCCTTCCTCTGGATGCAGTATGGTAAATAGAATAATAGGATAAGTATCTGTCTAAATTTAGCGTCGGTTAAACTTTATGGACATATTTATTTTTCCAACCTCATCTGCTATGTAACTATGACTACCTAGCCCATTTAATGGTGCATCAGGTTTCAACAACAATTAAACTGTAAGCACGACAGAGCTCAGATTATCTGCCAACATTCTGCTACCAAATACAGCATGGTGCAACATATTTCTATAAATGACAGGTATATGTTTAAGGGTCACATTGACTCCTTCTCCGCTTGTTGGTTATCAATAAATCGCTGGTCCCTCCATCACTGGAGGTGTTTGAGTGATAGGCATACTGTAGTAACTGAGATGGATCGATTAGTTAACCAGTTTGCTTAAGCTATTCTTTATTTTTACCTATCTAAATGGGAAGCAAATTGAATGAAGTACAGAAAGCCATCCGCAAATGTCGAGCTGAATAAGATGTATATAAGAGAGAGAAAAACAGGATGTCTTGGCTAATTTTCAGATTTATGGGCGTTGGTTCATGAACCTGTTTAATTAGCTGTACACGAACAAAGGTTTCATTTGCTCAATGACAAATAAAACCAATACACTTTACAAACTGCAGATTAAGATCTTCAAATTGTCCTTTTCTGTATTTGAACAAATATCTAAAGGTTATGTATTTTATATATGTAGTGCAGTGCATATGATGGATATTTCTAAAAAGCTGCATGGCTATCGCAGATCCATATACAATCCCTTCAAATCAAAATACAAAAGGATACAAGACAAGCAAAGACAAAGCTGTTTGTGCCATCCCACTAGGAAAGAAACGATTAGCGCTATGTCCCACCCTGTTCTTTTTATCAAGAACCAAACATTTCTAAATATACATATGCAAAATAAAATGTAATCTCTGGTAAATATATTAGCCCATCAAATGGAGTTTTTTTTCTATTCTAAATAAGAGAAACCTGCTTAAGAGAAGCAAAGAGTATTTCAACATGACTCACCCAATATAACCGAAAACCTTTACATTTGAATTTCCCTATATAAATGCATTAGCAAAATCTGTGTGGATACATTTATGTAGTTAGAAGGCACGCAGATATTTAGGGGGGAAGAAATGCTTATCAGTTTCTTGTAGACTTATATTTCATAAATATATCACTTTAGGAAGTATATCTTACCTGAATTGGACTTTCTTAAACCCAGAGACATGTTTCTTGTGGAGCAGAGTCTTGTAGCTACAGCTGCAGTCTACATTTGCAGCAGGCAGATAGATAACAGATCAGGGAAACTTTAAGGCATATTTAAAGAATTCTCTAAGGTATTGGCCAGAACCATCAAGCCCTTACTAGTGGTAAACAGAGATCATTAATGGGCATTAATGACAGACCATTATGACTTTCAGAGATCATTAATGATTCATTATGTAGCAGCATTGTTCTGGCAATATCTAACAATTTCTTGGACCTGAATGTCGCCACGTCCTTTCATTCCTCGCTAAACGTATTTTTTTTTATTTTTTTTTGCACTAAATGTATTTTCTGACATCAAGAATGATGGAAAATGTCTGTAACAGGACACCGTCTCCCTTTAAATGATTTCTCTCTGTTTGATGGCCTGTTGGGTAGATGCAGCTACAGTAGATATCTGAGCAGAACCACAACATCTAGTGCAATGAGAACAGGGGTTTTGTTTACTTTTTTTTTTTTTGTGGCGGGGTTAAATTATTCATGACCATTAAAAACCACAACTGAAGGAAGCATTTAAAATAAGTTTTTCAAGATACTACAATATTTACATGAATGTTCCATTTAAGTCGCGTTGTCCCATGTGAAAATGTAAATGAATCATTCTGGGGAATTTGTACATAAAAATCCTATTTCCATTATTAATTCTGATATTCTTTCAAGGAAGACATATCGCACTCGGGTGTCAGGTTATGCCCCAGTACATGTATCCTAATGGAACGCTACTGTACATTGAAATATAAGTATGTAAGATTATATTGTTTTAGTGTGTAATGGAATATTGAATTCCCCATTTTTATGTATGTTGTGTTATATCACACGTACCTAACATTGTGATATTATTTTATTCAGGCCCCTAACAATAAAATATTCACAAGTGCATTACATGACACATGCATAATAAATAATGACTTCAAGGACATTTAACTACATAACCGATATGAGCGTTTGCTTTTGATTCAACGTTTTAGTCTTTGTTTTTAAATCAGATTGTATCTACAAATCCAAATCTATCTGTATGAATTAAATTAATTGGAATTAGATTGTTATCGACATCCATAAGACTGAAGTGATACAAATATAATACACGAGTGTCTCAGTGAGTAAAGGCACTGACTTGGATAACTGAGTTTGAAGCAGGGAAACCTGGTTCAATTCCCAGTGTCAGCTCATCGTGACCTTAGGCAAGTCACTTTATCTCCCTGTGCCTCAGACACCAAAAACATAGATTGTAAGCTCCACGGGGCTGTGTCTGTAACAATCCTATGTGCTGCGTACCACACACTATACTGTAATTAACAAAATATATTCATATTTTAGTAGTTTGGGGCAGTCAATTATCCCTGAACGGAGTGTTCAATAAAGGTATTTAGTGTCTCAGGTTAAATGTATTTATCCCCAGTGTCTCGCAGTGATACAGTTCACATTATGCACATATACACACAAATATATATATATCTTAATGAGCAGAAACTAGTCCAATACTCAGAGTACAGGAAGGATAAAGAGTTTATTATAATTCGTATGATGATAGTAATTTCAATGCTAAGAATGTATGTCTTTATCATATGATATGATATCACATGGTACCTGAGTACCTCCACGGCGGATATAAGATTCGCAATTTAGTGTTTTTAACTCTCATGAATTATTGTTTATTGTTTTGTTTGATATGTATGTGATTTACTTATTGGTGATGTTCACATGATCTTGTCTTTCTCCCCCTTGTCTTATTCCTTTTCCATTTCCCGTCCTCCCCCCTTCGCCCCCCACAGTGTCCGTCCACTCATGGGGTTACCCTATGTCATATCACTTCTCTGTAACATTATAACAACAGAGGGATGTGGGGTAGATCAGGATTTACACGAGCAGCCATCAGATAGGAATATACCATCACTGAGCGCGGTTGCGCTGATACACGCAGCGCCATGACGTAGGCAGTGTTTACTGCGGTCTCTTAGCAACCTGACAGCGTGTGTTGTTAGAGGGGTATAGCGCATGGCTAATTAGTATGCACGACACCCTCCAACACGCGCGCACACACAGCTGATAGGCATAGACCATTAATCGCTTTGCACCGGCGATTTTCGCGCCAAAACACACAGCGCAATGACGCAAGGGGGAGGGGTTTACACTATAAGACAGGGGGAATTGGAGACGCGAATCAGCTCTATGATTAAGGACCACGCAGGTCCGAAACGCGTCAGAGTGTGTCCCCCAAACCAAATGTTTTCTCAATAAATTTTTATTTTTAATCCACACCTTGCTGGTCTCCCATTTCTACAAGCTGTGCACCGCTGGAATCTTCGGATCTCTTCCATTGCTATACTGTAATTAGGAAGTGCTTTGTCCTGTATTTGGACACTCTGTCCAGTAAAAAATTAGAGGTAACTAGCTGAGAGACCCGGCGTTGCCCGGGATGTGAACCGTGCTCACACTGACACACACTGCTCATACTGCACACACACTGCTCATTGTTCACACTGCACACACTGCACACACACATTGCACACTGCACACACACTGCTCATTGCTCGCACTGACGCACACTGCACACACACAGCTCACAGTGACACACACTGCACACACACTGCACACACACTGCTCACTGCTCACACTGCACACACACACACAGCTCATTGCTCACACTGACACACACTGCACACTGCACACACACTGCTCACACTGACACACACTGCTCACACTGACACACTGCATACTGCACACACACTGCTCAATGGTCACACTGCACACTGCACACACACTGCTCAGACTGACACACACTGCATACTGCACACACACTGCTCATTGGTCACACTGCACACACTGACACACTGCTCATTGCTCACACTGCACACTGCACACAGTGCACACACACTGCTCATTGCTCACACTGCACACACTGCACACACTGCACACACACACTGCACACTGCACACACACTGCTCATTGCTCGCACTGACGCACACTGCACACATGCACACACACAGCTCACAGTGACACACACTGCACACACACTGCACACACACTGCTCACTGCTCACACTGCACACACACACACAGCTCATTGCTCACACTGACGCACACTGCACACTGCACACACACTGCTCACACTGCACACACACTGCTCACACTGACACACACTGCTCACACTGACACACACTGCATACTGCACACACACTGCTCAATGGTCACACTGCTCAATGGTCACACTGCACACTGCACACACACTGCTCAGACTGACACACACTGCATACTGCACACACACTGCTCATTGGTCACACTGCACACACTGACACACTGCTCATTGCTCACACAGCACACTGCACACAGTGCACACACACTGCTCATTGCTCACACTGCACACACTGCACACACTGCTCACACTGCACACACACTGCACACACTGCTCACACTGCACACACACTGCTCACACTGACACACACTGCACACTGCACACACACTGCTCACACTGCACACACAGTGGTCATTGCTCACACTGCACACACTGACACACTGCTCATTGCTCACACTGCACAGTGCACCACACACACACACACACACACACACACACACACACACACACACACACACACACACACACACACACACACACACACACACACACACACACACACACACAGTCACAGACAGTTACACACACTCACACACAGTCACACACACTTACACACACTTTCACACAGTTTCAAACAGTTTCACACAGTCATAGACACTTACACAGACTTACACACACTCACACACTCACACACTCTCACACTGTGAAACACTTACAGACACTGTCACACACAGTTAGACACAGTCACACACAGTCACAGTCTCACACAATTACACACACCAGCACCAACACCCGCTCCCCCCCCCCTCCTCCTGTGCAGGCAGCGTGGACAACGGTGGGGAGAAGGTGAAGCGGGGACCGGAGGGGCATCCCCCCTCCCATCTCACGTCCCGCGGCCTGTCGCGCGGTGACAGGGGGGAGCCGGGACCGGAGGGGCATCCCCCCTCCCATCTCACGTCCCGCGGCCTGTCACGCGGTGACAGGTGGGAGCCGGGACCGGAGGGGCATCCCCCCTCCCATCTCACGTCCCGCGGGGTGAAGGGGTGAAGACGCGCTGATGCGGCGGCCATTTTGTATTTTCCACGACCGCGTTATAAGGGGGTTTACGACAGGAAGGCTTTATTTTAACGGTTAAGCAGTGTGTCGCATGAGGCTGAAGGTGAGGCGGGGGGGGGGTTTGTGGGGGGGGTGTTTGGGGGGGGTCTTTGTGGGGGTGTTTGTGGGGGGGATTTGGGGGGGTGTTTGTGGGGGGGGGGTTGTGGGGGGGTGTGGGGGGTGGCGGGGGGGTGGGTTTGTGTGGCACCGGAGTGTTTTTGGAGTGTTGTGTTGCACGGTATATGAATAAATTTGGTGCCGACAGGAAGGCTTTATTTTTCCGGTGAAGCAGTGTGTCGCATGAGGCTGAAGGTGAGTTGTGTTGTGTCCTGCGGTTTTCAGGTGCTTACACAATATATATAGAGAGTCTGTACCTGATTCCTTTTGGTGGTAGCAGCCGGTGAGGGTTTAGTGCGTTCAGAGATGAGAGCTGTGAAGCGTCATCTCCCAGAGCAGTGAGAGTTAGGTGCGTTCCCAAAGCTCAGTGAGGGCTGGGAGAGTGAGGCAGTGGTGAGGTGTGCGGGGGCGGGCCAAGGGGGCCTTGAAACAGTGGTGTGAGTGTGTCAGGCCAATGAGAGGTGTGGGGGGCGGGCCAAGGGGGTTGTGTCAGTGTGTGAGGGGGTGGTGTTAGTGTGTGAGGGGGCGGGCCAAGGGGGTGGTGTGAGTGTGTGACGCCAATGAGAGGTGTGGGGGGCGGGCCAAGGGGGTGGTGTGAGTGTGTGAGGCCAATGAGAGGTGTGTGGGGGCGGGCGGGGGCGGGGCAAGGGACCAATGAGATTGCCGCTAGGGACAGGGAACACACCAGGGAAAAATACATACATACATACAATGCTTTCAGAAATATATAGTAGATACTGTTAATGTATCTGCCCCGTATTGCCTCTCTGGACATAGTGACCTGAGCGGCTTGGGGGCCACGGGATTTCCTTGAGTAGTGGGCTTGGCAACTTCCTCCATCCTGATTGGCTGCATTACCGAGCATCTGGGGAGGATTTGTCAGGGGGCTTGGGAACTTCCTCCATCCTGATTGGCTGATGCTCAGTAATGCAGCCAATGAGCAGGAGGTGTCAGGAGCCTGGGGGTGGGGTCAAGGAGAGAAGGAAACAGCATGCAGTGGAGTGAGGCGAGAGGTGTGTGTGTGTGTTTCTCGAGTGCGTTGCACCTTTCACCATTGTGTCCAGTATTTTTTGGAGAAGCCTCCTGGTAACCCTAATAGCCACTGATTGAGCCACCTGTCCTGAAGCAGGGATGTCCTGAAAACCTGACCTGTTGGGTTGGTTGAGGACTGGAGTTACCCACCCCTGTCATAGACTTTATAAAGATCAGCTCTTTGCCATTATACTATGATTTTTGGGCCCAGAATCCCCAGATTTTTAATTTCTGAAAATGATAGTTTATAATGTACTGTAATACTTTGTTATATTACATATAACTATATTACCATATAACTACATTACATATTACATCCTTTGTTAACATTATCATTTATTTCTGTAAACGTATATATTTAATTATACAACATCACCAGGACTTTATCTCATTACAGAGGTGACTTAGGCCTCCTCTGTAGTGATCATGACCACGCGTGCGATGGTCTGCGTGGTGCGAGCAAGAGACAGCTCCTCTATGAGGCCGCCCATAGTGCGCGCGATGAAGCGCAGAGGCACGGCAGCATTTCCAGAAGACACTTTTTTTGTGTTTTGGCGCGGTGGCCGAGCGACAGCCACGGTCACGTGGGCGGTTCAGCCAATATGGGTGAATCGGCCTCGTGACGCCACGCCTCCCGTCGCTCGCAGCATAGTAATGCCACAGGCTACGGATCGCTACTGCCACAGGCACGTGGGACGCCGCGCGCTCCGTGGCGCGCTCGCCTGCACTGTGGACTTGGCCTTACAACACATTTTCTAGCCTGCCTTCGATTCCCCATCAGACATGAGGACTTTCTGATTATACACCATGCAACATCTAAGGCTGCGGCTCCGGTATCAGCTGCTGCGGCGCGTGCATGGGTGCAAGCCGTGATCTGCGGTCTGTGCTTGAGCTGTGCTTGAGATCGCGCTGTCTGTGCTTGAGATCGCGACGGGGAGGCATGGTGGAGGCGCGGCCGTGATGTCACGCGGCTGGTTCGCACTCATTGGCTGAACCGCCGCCGTGATGTGGCCAGCGCTCGTCGCCACTAGAAAAGACAAAATGATTGTCTTTGCAATAATGTGGTCGCGCATCGCGTATTGCGCCGGGGCGCGCAGGCAGCTACAGGGGCCAGCCCCAGAGAGGGCCGTAACTTCTGTGCGCCGCGCACGCTGTCGCCGTCGCACCCGGTGACACTGGGGACTCAGCCTAAGAGGCCATAATCATCAAATGTAATGCCCATCTGTCTGTAAAGAGGTCACCCGGATGTCACCATATATGCCATGCTGTTTTGCATCATCTTTCACAGAAAATAGGCTTCTAGTCTCTCTCAGCCAAAAAAAAAAAAGCACTCCACTGCCATCTACTGGTCATAGTGTGTAGGCACTAATCTTTCCTTATGAAGGTCATTGAGAGCGGCTCCATCCTCCATGGTGTGCCCTGTGGCAGACTGGCAGTACTGCGCGTGGTTTTACAAGATACTGTATCAACATAAAAAAACAAGACATGGATGCCATAGGAATTGCCTGCACCGAATACCACAATATGTAACAGATTAATGTGTGATCTGAAATAATGCAGTTCACATGATGAAACTTACGTGTATCCAGTTTTATATTCTTTAAAGCAGCAAAACATGTAGCACTGCTTGTTTTTGCTATTGTTTTTTTTCTTTTTCATTACAATATTGGAGCAGGGGGTCTCCGGCGCTAACCTGTGTTAATTTCAGCTGTGGGGACCCCCTGCTTCCCGGAGATACTTACCTCCGTATGGGGTACAGGTATTTCTGTGGAGTTTAAATGTCCCGGTAACGCTGGCCAATAGGAAGCCGCAAGGGATGAAGTCACAGCTTCCTATCGCCCTGCGTGACGTGGGGCATTGAAAAGCCGCCATTATGTTAGGCACACAAGTTCCCTGGCGGCACACCCTGTGGAGGTAGTAAAAATTGCAAAATTATCTGGCAGTGGTAACATTTTGTTACCAATATTCCCAGCAGTTTGAGCTGCAAACTGTAACAATAGATAATGTTACCTTAGTAATATAAGAATACATTGTAGCTGCTGAGTTACACTGACCAAAGGATTTATTCGAAACTGAAAAGCAGCCATTTAGTGAACCCTGGGCAACAGGATTTTGCTGATTGACCATGGAAGAACCAATCGATGGTCAGCTTAGGTCATTAGTTTTCAAAAAAGGTAATTAAATGCTGCAGATATTAAAACCCCCAAAAATATTGTAATTTTTTTTTTAAGTTGCTTGGATTGCCTGTAAATTTTCCATCTGACAATTAATACTTGGGAATATAATCAAGTATTCCACAATGAATGTTCAGACCATGTGCGAAATGTTATGCGGTTCTCTTGCAATGGATAGGAATATAATTTACAACTTAACTCTAGATGAGCTAGGATATATGTTTGCAATTTTAGTTCCCTTTCAAACCAAAATAAGTACTACAAAGATTGTCTGGCACACCTTATATGAATTACTCATACTGACAAGTAAAAAGTTATGGCTGTTTTAACTATATACTCAAATGCATGAGAGCAAAAAAAGGAACACATCATTCCACACAGGTAACAAATGTACAGGACTTCAATAAGAATTCATTCGTCAATAGGGGGTCATTCTCTACAGACGCCAAAGCGGCTGTTCTTGATGAAAATCCCCAATGAGGTCTATTGAGATTTTTCCAGATTTATTCTAGAGATAAGTCCCTAAACCCTTTTTAAAAATTTTTTTTTTTCTATCTGTAACTGCATGAAATAATATCCAGCAGGCAAGTACTGGAAACATTTATTATGAATCCTGTAGTGCCCTCTAGTGGTTTTTGTAGGAACTTACAGATATTGAGTTTGTATATTCAAAGGGTTAGATCCTCGTTAGTGCGTCAAATTTGCGCTAATAACAATCGTTACCGAAATGGGGAACGGATGTTATTTTTCTTCAGTTTAACCGGTATCCTCAAAGCTTATGAGATGCAAAATAATGTACACTAGTAAAAGTTGCAGCACAATTTATTGGTCAAACGTTGATGTGTGTTACAGATGCATCAATGACGCAGTATTCGTGTGTTACCAAAAGCTCATGCTAATTTTGTTATAATATTGAGATATTTGTCATTTTTACGTTTATAAGCTTTCCCCATTATTTATAGTGTCCTTCCTACATGTATTTTGATTGTACATTAATTAAATAGTTATTATTGTTAAGGTATGTATGGGTACATTACTGTACATGCATACATTATACAGTTATGATTAAACTATATACCATACTAGTTCATACAAACATATCACTTTAATCACTAAAAACCATAATACTGTATAGTTTATGACATGTTTCAGACATTTCAATAATCCCTAATATTTTTCTTTGTACGCCATGTCACGTTTTGTAATGAAAGGGTTAAGTCCTATACTCAGTACATTGCTTTTAGGTTATTCCCAGAAATAACACAGTGATAAACAGGGTCTGGTTGTGAGTAAGGGCAGCTTTTGGATGGTGCCGAATATCGTATTCCCATGCGCCAACACGAACGCAGGTCTGAAGATCTCCGTGGTTCGGTAAACTGCTCATTACCATATGATTTGCATAGAGTAAGTCAGACGTCCGTTAACATTTACTGATGCGATATTTTTGTTGTTAACGCGAGAGTATCGTAACGCAAATCCCGGATATCGATATGTAAAATGGCGATAATGTAACCAGGAAAATGTAACGCACTTGCGAGCATCTACCCCAAATTATTTTACGGGAAATATTTAGCATACTTTACCCCAATGTTGTTCTAAGAAACAATCAAATGTTTCAAAAGTGTCCCACATGGCAACATTTTGAGTATAATGGCATATATTCCCGAGGCTTGACTACTGCCAATGACTGACCCAAGAAACCCAGTCCAGAATTCTAGTTAAATCTAACTTGACACACAACAATATATAGAAATATAATCATTCCATTTAAAGAAGACTTAAAAGATTGAAAGGCAGCTGGAGAAATATTCTCGGGAAACATCTTCCAAAAATTACATGGGGGCCCCCAACAGGGAATGGCAAAAACATGATTATGTCAATGTTATCGCTGATCTATTCCTAATCACTGGTGAATATCTGAATGAGCTCTGGTGCTACCAAAGATAGCAACAGTTGTGGTATGTCCAATTCAGGTGTTTATGTGATATGTGACTTTTGCAGACTGTAGTGTGGCAAGGACAAGATACTAAGTTCACACCCACCCCAGTCTTACCAGTACCCCACCTAGAACGACCAATTATTGGGTTCTCTTTGTACAATGTCACCTACTCTACACGCTAAGGGCCACATTCATTACAGGGCTTTGTCACGCCTAACTCCCATTAAAAAAAATGAGGAGTAAAGCAGTGCTAAAGCTTAGCACTCTTTAGTGAACCTGGGTCTAAATAATCAATTATTATTCTTATTTCTTATTTCCCATTTCCTCATATTTCACCTTTACTGGCTAACACGAATAGGTGTCTGTTTTTTAATTCCATTCATAAAGCACATTCCATTTACGAGCTATTCATGTTGATAATCCTAACCTGTAATTGTATTACTTGACATGAGTTGGAGCCCTTGAGTATAATATTGTTTTATTGAACTATGACATTTTAAACACATCTCTGCCAGAGGGTAGCAGCAGTATCTGCTTATATTGAGTGTGACTTCTCCAGTTGCCATTTAAAGAGCCCCTGAGCCAGTGTTGTAAATGTTATTGTTGATAAGTGAACAGAAGTGAAACATTTTATTATAATAATAATAGCATGTTCTTGTATAGCGCTGCTAGTTGTATGCAGCGCTTTACAGGGACATTTTGCAGGCACAAGTCCCTGAACCATGGAGCTTACAATCTATGTTTTTTTTGGTGCCTGAGGCACAGGGAGATAAAGTGACTTGCCCAAGATCACAAGGAGCAGGCTCCAGGAACTGAACCATGTTCCCCTGCAACAATCTCAGTGTCAGTCAGTGTCTTTACTCACTGAGCCTCTCCTTCTCCCTAATGAAGTTGAAATATCATTTTCTGGAGTTATCTCAGGGTGTAGCTGATCATAATAAAAGCGTGCATATGGTAAGGTAATTAAACCGGTTATAGGTAACACGTTGGCACACCCTGCATTTCATGGACAGTGATTGAGGATACAAAAAAAAAAAATGATTGATAACATTATCCCAGCACATACATAAAAACCACTGTAGATGTGATGTACTGTAGATCAGCAGATGTTCACAATGTGAAAAATAAATTCCTTCCCGACTCCAATAATCGGATTTCATCCTGGATCAACATAGTGTATATCCTACATTTACTTATTTGGTATATCCCTGTATAACTTTTTTCTTAAAAATATGTCCAAACCTTATTTTGAACAAATCTATTGTATCTGCCATCCCAGTCTCCATGGGTAATGAATCCCACATTGTAACTGCCCTTACTGTAAAGAACCCTTTCCTTTGTTGCTTGGGAAATCTCCTTTCCTCCAACATTAAGGGATGACCCCATGCCCTTTGTACTGCCCTTTGGGATGAATAGTTCTTTTGAAAGCTCCTTATATTGACCCTAGATATATTTGTAAATAGTTATCGTATGCCCTCTTAGATTCCCCTTTACTGATGTAAACCAGTCTAATTTAGCTAGCATCTCATCATAAGTGAGACCTTCCGGCCCCTTTATAATTTTGATGGATCTTCTCTGTACTATATCTAGTTCCATAATGTCTTTTTTATAGAGTAGTGTCAAAAACTGTACTCTACAGTATATTCATAGTGCAGTCTTACTAATGTTTTAGACAGTGGCAACATTATGTTTCTTTCCTTCCATCCATACCTCGTTTTATGCAAGATATCTTATTTGCCTTTGCAGCTACTGCGTGATTTGGGTACCATTGCTAAGCCTGCTGTTTACAAGCACTCCTACATCCTTCTCCATCAATGATTGACTTCATTTTGTCCCATTTCATTTGTAACTAGCCTGTTTATTCTTGCTTCTAAAAAGCATAACGTTATATTTATCTGTATTAAACATCACCTGCCATTTACCTGCCCAAGTTTCCAGTCTATCCAAGTCCTTCTGGAGAGAAATTACATCCTGCTCTGATTGTACTACCTTACACAATTTAGTGTCATCAGCAAAGATGGATACTTTGCTCTCTATGCCAACCACAAGCTTATTAATAAACAAGTTAAAAAGCAGGGGTCCCAGGACCGATCCTTGAGGTACACCACTCACAACTTGAAAGGGCTCCATTAATGACACCTCTGTGTTGTCTATACTTCAAATGCATTTTGCAAAATCTAAGTAGACCACATCAAATGCATTACCCTGGTCTAAATTCCTACTTACCTCCTCAAAGAAACGAATAAAGGTTAGTATAAGGATCTCCAACATGGATGTCCCCAACTCCTCTACCAACATGGCTGTCAAGACAGGAAGTCAGCCTCTGAGCTGGATTGCTCACACCTGTCTTCTCCATTTATAAGGCTTCCATTACTCCTTGCCTGTGCAAGATACTCTCTACCTTGTCGCCTGTTGGAAGCCCGGTTGCTGTTTCGCCTGCAGAAGACTCCTGTCTGCCACCAGACTTCTCTGCCTCTCTCCTGCCCTGACCCCGGAACTGTGATCTCGAACCATTCTACTTCTCTCCTGCCCTGACCCTGGAACCGGACTTCACAATTTTACTAATTCAGGATTGAGATCCCAGGTACGGGTTGGCCTATACTCTCCACCTCTGCCTAGAGGGTCTGTCTCCTGGACAGTACAAGTGACGTGCTCAAACATAACAGTTAGTTTTACAACCTATCCTTCATAAATCCATGCTGTCTATCATCAATAAGTTTGTCTTCCATTAGGTATTCCTAAATATTACCACGTACTAAACTTTCAAGAAGCTTCCGCACTATTAATGTCAGGCTTACAGGTCTGTAATTCCCTGGTTGCGATTTACCTCCTTATGTAAATATACGCACCACATCTGCTTTATTCCAATGTTGTGAGCCTGTGGAAATGGAGCCCTTGTCGAATATTAAATGTAATGGGTTGGCTATTACAGAACTTGTCTCCTTAAAAACTTCAGTGTGCATGTCATCGTGTCCAGATGCCTTATTTACCTTACTTTTATCAAGCCGCCTTCACACTTCTTCCTCTTTTAACCAACTGTTGGTTAATATTCAGGTTGTGGCTTCCTTCAGTTGCAATACAAACAGTACATTTGTATGTTCAATACGTTTGTGGCCAATTCCATCCAATCTTTGTCTGAATGGTTTTTATTGAGCTCAAATATATATATATATATATATATATATATATATATATATATATATATATATATATATATATATATATATATATATATATATATATATATATATATATATATATATATATATATATGGGTAGGCTCAAAGGATTCAGAATTACCAGGAAGAGTCAAGAAGTTGTGTGGAAATAACGGATAGAAGCGCACCGGAGATTAGTTAAAATACAAAGTTATTTAACAAAAGCAAATGGCAATCACTTACAATATAGTAAAAATTAATGTGCACATCTCGATAGTCCAAACAGTGACACAACCTCTGTGGTGTCTGGTTTGTTCCTTTCCGTTGTCAAGCCTCATTTTGAGGAGACTTCCTGTTGTAGCAGTGTGGAACATCTGCTAGACGCAGGGTTTTTCATACCTCTCCTTGTGACTCATGGCCACACCAGGTTTTGGGAATAACCAGTGCACTTGCATCCAGGTGAATGCACTTTTTGTTTTCTATATTAAAGCTGCAGTTCAAGCTGTCGTAAAAAAATAATAATAATTGAATATGTGCATCAATACAATCTACACACTGACAAGTGATTAGCTGTGTGGCTGATCAATCCGTTCTCCTGTGATCGATCGCTGAAGATTCTTCTGGGGGTTCACTAAATGCATCTTGGGTAATCTTCTGCTGTACTGACAGCCAAAGTTCTGTGAGGAAGATCATGTGACCAGGCAGGTACTAGATTCAATTGGTTCACTGCCAGAGAGGGCAGGGCTCAAAAAGGTGATGCCGTTTCGCAAGGGGAAGGGGGTGTGACTTTGTATATGGTTGCTATAGGAACACAAATGCCTGTTATATTAGAATACATTAAACATGTCTTTAAAATAGTTTTTTAATTTTTTTATTATTTCAATGCTACAATTATTTTCTCATAGTACAGGACTGATTTATTAAAAAAAAAAAAAAAAAGGGATATTGCTTGAACTGCAGCTTTAATAGAATGTTAGATGGTGGCCTCAGAAACCTGAGGTTTGAAAAGCACAGTGCTAGAGAGGACACTGCAAGGAGAAGATTACAATCCTATTTTCCAACATCATTGGACTTGAGCGGGAGGACTTTCTCCCCTTTTTTATAGTCAAGAAGCTACAAGGAATTAGGGTACAACAATCCACAATTAACATGATTATTAAGAAAGCTGACATGTTATTTTCCTCAGATACTGTAAGGTTGAAACAAAACTGAGAGTTAATTCTCAAATGTATCCACTTGTCGACTTCATTCCTCTAGCAACATGCTTGGTAGCTATGGCAATGCCAAACATACAGTGCGTTAACAGCATTATTTATGTGAAATTAACGAAACTGATCTCAACAGGAAATGTCAGGTCAATGATAGTGACCAAATGGGTTCACCATATGACTGGCACACATTAATAGGAGATGAAAAAGGATGTCAGCCAAGTCTTTTTGTAGCAACAGATGAAGTTACATCAGCTGCCTGCCTTATTATTGAGCTGATTGTTGATTAAAATGTAAGACAAGCCAAAGCCTATCCATGCTCGACAAGACTGACATGCTTTACAGAGAACTGCCTAGGTTAGATCAGGGGTGGCCAACTCAGTCCCCTAGGGGTACCAACAGGTGAGGTTTTCAGGATATCCCTGCTTCACACTGATTGAGCCACCTGTTCTGAAACAGGGATATCCTGATAATCTCACCTGTTGGTAGCCCTTGAGGACTGGAGTTGCCCACCCCTGGGTTAGATGGATCCTCTTGTATAAAAGGGTTAAACAGTGAGTATTTTTACATTATAGTGGCAATTCAGTGAAAAAAAAGCAGTGTTATTATTTGTCTCTTTTTTTGAGGTTATGAAAACAAATACCTTGAAATAAGAAAAAGCATATCCAATACGCACAGAAATTTACACTTATATATTTTATATTTAAATTTCCTTGTACGAATGATGTCGAGCTGGAATCTTATTTTATGCATCTCTTAATCGTTTTGTCGATACAATATATAATTGTTTTATGTTCTCAGGTAGACTCCCGTTTTCTCATTTTATACTGCGACAAACTTCTGTAGGGCTTATTCTATACTCCGAAGCAGCAGATCGCACTATTATCGCGGGATAACTGCAATAGGAGGTTTCGGCTGATAATAGTGAGATCTACCACTTCTTTGCATATTAAGTACCTCCTTATTCCTGAACATTAGCATTGGGGATGGGAACCCAATATTACAACAAAGTGCCGACAACCAAAATTAAAAGGTGACAAAGACCCCTTGAATAACTGGCAACAGTCCCAAAAATGCTCTACTGCGGGACAGGAAAAATACGTAGTCACATTGTACATACTGGCCTTTACACTGTAAGGCAGTGGTGCGCAAACTGGGGGGCGGGAGATTTGTCTGAGGGGAGGGCGGGGGGCGCAGACGGTTGCAGAGGTCCCTCGCTCCTACCCAAAGAATTTAAATTAATGCCGGGGGATCGCGTGAGGCCTCTGCAACACTAAAACTTACCGGGATTCAGACGCATCTCCATGGCAACGTGGCGTCAAATGACGCTGTGGGGTCATGTGACGTGACGTCAGCGGTGTCAAATGGATGCAGTGTCTCTATATAGGAGAAGTTAGTTGGATGCAGTGTCTGTATATAGGAGAAGTTAGTTGGATGCAGTGTCTGCATACAGGAGAAGTTAGTTGGATGCAGTGTCTGCATACAGGAGACGTTAGTTGGATGCAGTGTCTGCATACAGGAGAAGTTAGTTGGATGCAGTGTCTGCATACAGGAGAAGTTAGTTGGATGCAGTGTCTGCATACAGGAGAAGTTAGTTGGATGCAGTGTCTGCATACAGGAGAAGTTAGTTGGATGCAGTGTCTGCATACAGGAGAAGTTAGTTGGATGCAGACTGGAGAAGTTAGTTGGATGCAGTGTCTGTATACAGGAGAAGTTAGTTGGATGCAGTATCTGTATACAGGAGAAGTTAGTTGGATGATTTGGTTGTACAGACTGTAAAGGTCCCTGACCATAATGGGTTATTTATTTTACTTCTTCTACAGGAAGAACCATCATCTCTTTCGGGGATTTTCTGCAGAGTAGCAGCTTCACATTGAATGACCCCAGCAATTAAATACAATGGAATTTCCTCCATTTCAACAATTCAGACTATTACATTCTGGATATGAAATAAAAATTATTTTATCTAAAGCACAGTGGCTGGTAGTAGAGATGTGTGGTGCTTGGTGTATACGTAAAGCAGCAAAACACCTTGTTCCACATCTTTTTTATTGTTCTTTTTTGTTATAGGGTTGAAGCAGGTGGTCTTCGGAGCTGAACCCCATTCATTTCAGCTCAGAGGACCTCCTGCTTCCGGAGATTCTTACCTCCGTAAGGGGAGCCAGACGGTATATCTGCGGAGTTTAAATGTCCTGGTCACGCAGGCCAATAGGGAGCCACGATGGATAAGGTTACGGCTTCCTATTGGCCCGCGGGGTATAAACACACTGCAATTATGTTAGGCACATACGTTCCCTGGCTGCAGAGAAACTGGCACCCCATAAAGATGTAAGTATCTCGTGAAGCAGGGGTCCCCCGAGCTGAAATTAACAGGGTTCAGCTCCAGAGACCCCCTGCTTCAATCCTATAACAAAAAAAAATTAAAACAGATTTAGTGCTGCTTTAAAATATTCCTAATATACCCTGATCTGTTATTTTTATACTAATGCTTTTTGAATAGATTTGACCATAACATATTTCTAGTAATATTATCATTCCGTACATATTAATAAAAATATATATATATATACAGTATATTCATATTGATAATATACCAACTGATATCACTCATAATATTTCAGCTGTTCTCTAACTGTACTGCTGAAATAATATCAGTTACATGTTTGTCAAGTGCCAACAAAAACAGCTGTACAGGAAGGATTTATATGTCTGTTAATGTATTTTTTCCTGCCAGAGATAAACAAATTGCAAGCCACTTTGGTGCCACATGATGGTAAATCTTCTTACTGGTAATGTGGTTTCTGGTAAATCTCAGAGAAATTGTGAAACTTGGGGGGGAGAGGAGGAAAAGGGGGGAGCAGGAAGAGGGGGGGAGGAGAGAGAGGGGAGGAGAGAGAGGGGAGGAGGGGGAGAGAGAATTTCTGTAAAGTACCACGTGATTTATATACCTCCCCGAACACACGTGGAGAGATACCTGTGAAAAAAACAGAACACACCTGAGATACCTGGGAAATATGCTAATTTGGATATGCAACATATATTGAAATGACGTACATTAGCATATTTCTCCGGTATCTCAGGTGTCCAGTTTTGTTCCTGGGTATCTCTCCATGTAAGTTACAAAGGAGTGTTTGGGGAGGTATATAAGTCACTTGGGTACTGTACAGGAGTGAAGGAGTTAACTCCCTCTACAAGGGTCAGGAAACTACACACTGGTGCCAGGATTCCTACCTTCCTTCCCTGAGGAAGCCCTGGAATCCAATAAGGTGAAATGCATAGGGTTTTTGATCCACCAAGGACACCATACCAGCCAGCCAGTCAGCCAGCGTGCTTGCCTGACTCAATCAGGACACCGTACCGCTGTACGCACGCAGAAGTACCTGTACCGGCATCACCATCGCCGGCACAAAGATTGGTGTGAACTTTGGTTTGCACTCCTTTATTGTATTATGTTTCTACCTGAGGTGTGTGAAATGAACGGATTGAACAGGGTTTAAAATGCAGCACGTAACTGCTTGTCATGTCACTGTTGGAGTCTCTGTTAGACTTCCGGTTCCAGGCCTGCAAGAGAGGAGGATCACAGAGGATTGCCTGTGACCCAGCTGGGATTCACACCCAGCAACAACGGAGCTCCAGCCCGCAGGGATCCGGCTTCTTGTTCACCAGAGGGATTTGCTTGGGAACAGTGGGGAACCCAAAGCCCCGCACCGCAGAGAAGCCTGCACAGAAATAGGGCAAGAGACTTCCTGGGAACAGCAGGACTGCACACATGTCAGGTTTCCTACCTGACCTGCCTGAGGTCTGAAATTAACTGATTGAACAGGGTTTAAAAGGCCCGCAGGGCATGGAAGCTTTGAAATGCGGTCATTACGTGATCCCTGCTACTTCAGTGGAGTGGCTACTATGGAGGTAAGTATCTCCGAAAACAAGAGGTTCCCAGAACTGAAATGAATGGGATTCAGCTCCGGAGATCCCCTGCTTCAATCGTAAATGAAAAAAAATAAACGTATAAAAAAAAAGCGCTTGGATTGCCGTTTTAACGGAACGAATTCAGCTTCACGAAACATGTTTATGAGCATGAAAAGAGGTCATGACATGTGTTCCTGATTCTGCTATGGAAAAGGGTAGGTCTTTTCTTTTAGTTTCATCTGCACATACTTGAAGGCTCTAGGCAAGCATTATGACCTTAGTTTATTTTTGCACGTTGGATAACCTTGATTTATCAAAGGGCTGCTCCTGCATTTTGTCTCGGAGAGTGTTTTGTTATACGGTATGTATGTGGTGACAGTGAAATGCATTAGATATTACGTTAACAGCAGCACAAGGCAGATAACACTGGCTATGCCTCCGCCACCTCCCTTCAAACTTTAATAGAGTGTTTAAAGGTATTTGTACATATCCTTGCTGTCCTGATACTGACAGCTAATCCTAACTGGAGAGGGATTGGCTCAGTGAGTAAAGACACTGACTGGCACTGAGTTTGAAGCAGGGGAACCTGGTTCATATCCCAGTGTTGTGACCTAGGGCGTCACTTTATCTCCCTGTGCCTCAGGCACCAAAAACATAGATTGTAAGCTCCACAGGGCAGGGACCTGAGCCTGCAAAATGTCTCTGTAAAGCACTATATAAAACTAGCAGCGCTATACAAGAACCATGCTAAAAAAAACAAAAAACTGATGCATTATACCTTGTTGACGTATAAAACCATGTGAAGCTTAAAGACATTCTTCTAGGAGCACAGCAAATACATTTTAATTGGATAACTTGATTAGCAAGTAAATATGACAAATTTGATTTTTGCCATTAACAGAACACACTTCCTACATGCCGGATTGGTGTTTCTCTTCCATGATGGAAATGAAGGGGTATCAATGTACTCCCGCCAAAACGTTGTGCACTAACTATGTCTGCGTCATTAAAAAGACTTTCAAATGTCTATTTGGACTTATGCCAAAAGTCTTTGGGAGTGTCAAAAGATCTTGTCCTTTATTGAAGTCTACTGAGGAATTTCTGCATGGATTCTCGCTCTCCTGCTAGAGCATTTAATGACCATTTTGAGGAGTGCGCCCGCCATCGTTGGATCCTTTGAGGTTTCAAAGTAACCTTTTCAGGTTCCACCAACCTAGGGCCAGTGTAACCATTAGGTTGCATCCATAGACACTGCAGCCATGCGTAGGTGCACGGAGGCTGAGGGAAAGCGGGTGCTTTCCCTGGCATTAGTACGAGTGTCATCCGTGGGCGTGTCTATGGGCAGGCCAGTGACATCACGGAGCTGGTTCGCACTCATTGGTCGAACCGCTCACGTGACTGCCCTATCACGCGTTAAATCAGTTTTGACTGATTTCACGCGCATCGCGCGCCCCCTCCCGCTTACGTGCGCACGCACGCTGCATAGACGCGATCACTGCCTTTAGGCAGTCTGATCGCTCAGCCTGCGGATGCGTCCGCGCAGTCTGCACCTGTATGGACGCAACCTTAGGCCAACTAGGGCAGAAGCACATTTTTGCCTAGTGCAGTGTAATTGGGGCCACAACATTTCCCCAGCAGGACGGTTCCCTCCATCTTGATTGGCTGCTGCTGGGTAATGCAGCCAATCAGGAGCCATGCAGGAGATGCCACTTTATGGGCAGGAGAGACATGAGGCTGTGTTTGTGTATTCTGTAGAGATGAGCAAAACTGTCAAATTTCGGTTTCCGAAATTCCGCAGATTATTTTGCTGTAATCTATACCGCACACCAAAATCCGCATGCGCAGTTCATGCCTGATGATCTGGGAAGATTGTTTTGAATTCGCCACTGACTGCAATCCACACAGATTATATTAGAATCCACAGACTGATTTGGAGAGAGGAGTTCCAATTTTATAGGAGTCGCCAGTTATATATCCTCTCGAGGGTCCCTCCAAAAAGTGTGTGTGTGCCGAGCATGTGCATTTTAAGTGAAACTTCTTTTTGTTTTGTCACAGAAATTGTATTTGTGATGGCGATGTTTTTATTTAAAAATCAAAACAGAATTTCAATGCCAAAAAGCAAAGAAGTTTGACTTATAACCCGTGTGCGGGGCACCCCCCCGTCCGTTTTACCTATTTGTATTTCTATATGTATAGTAACTGTGAATTCCTTGTGTGTGTCTCTGTGTGTGTATGTGTCTCTGTGCGTGTGTGTCTCTGTGCGTGTGTGTGTGGTATCTGCGCATCTGTGTCTCTGTGTGTGTGGTTTTGTGGGGGTGGGTATCTCTGTGTGTTTGCGTGTATGCGCATCTCTGTTTGTCTCTGTATGTGTGTGCGTGCCTTTCTGTCTGTGTGTGTGTCTCTGTGTGTGTGTCTCTGTGTGTGTGTGTACCTGCGGCTACTGCGCAGGCGCGCCCCACGGCGCGTACTGCGCTGGTGCGTCCAGACACGGCATCTACTGTGCAGGCACGCCCCATGGACGTGGCGCATACTGCGCAGGTGCGCCGTGATGTCGGGAACAGCTCTTGCGCATGCGCGCAGAGCGTGGGAGGCCTCCACGTGTGCCAGGTGCCGTAACGGCCTCTTCTGCCAGCAGTGACGTCACTTCCAGGACTGCACTTCCGTCTCAAACAAGGAGATTTACTCCAAGGAAAATGTTTCATATGGTAAGTGACAACATAGAAGTTTCACTTCAACAATTAGGGAGACATGCCTCTGCTGAAAAAGGCAAACAATTTCTTCAAAGTGCAGGTCTCCTCTAAGACAGAGATACAAAGTAGATCTCTTCTCACAAGTTCATAATGAAGTTCGCCATTTAATGTGATAGCGTCAAAAGTGGTAAGAACAACCTTCAGGTCCCAGCACACAAAGTGTTATTGACACGTCTAAGGCACCTTAAGAATGGGGTATGGCGTCAGACCCAACAAGATCAAAAGTTGAACCCACACAAACTCGGTTATTCAGAACAGCAGCAAAAATGTTTACCGAGTCCAATTTGCTTTATTTTGTGCATATACCTGTAGTAGCTCCCTCCCCCTGGCTTTCTTTAAAAGCAGACCACTTCCTGGTTGACAGTTTAATGCTCCTTGTGGAGCACACCTGATACCTGTGAGATAGGCTAATAGCTAAATTAGATACATGTCCGTGTTTGCATAGCTCACACTGCTAGAGCTGTGGCTTAGAAAAGCAGTGGATGCATGTTCTAGGCCTGTTGGACCATACATGATTCTAGCCATTAGGTTGGTGCCTTAGGCTTATTATCAACTCTATATATTTGGTATGGAAATACTTTTTATTGTGGGACTGGACTCATTTAAATAGACTTCCGCATATCGCTCAGGTGTGCTCCTTTTTAAGCAGAGGCAAAACGCTCTCTCTTTGTTTCTCTCAAAAAAATCTATTGGGTATAACATTGTATATTGGGAGGGGGTCAAGGCTAAAAGTTCACCTAAGGCACCGAATACTCTTGCACCGGCCCTGCACAAAGCCCCAGCATTCCCATGTCCTGTGATTGCTCCTGGAGCGATCAGAGGACATAACTGTTCCCTGGACACCGGAAACGCAAATGGAAGGAGCTCCACTTCTATTGTTGACCCGACCACCCTCTTGACAACAAGAATTTGCCCATAACGTGCCAGGTACATCATATGGATGTGACATTAATTATTTAGATGTCTATTTATCAAAGCCGGGCTGTAAAACTGGTGTGGAAAACAAACAATACCAGACTTATGAAAAAATAATCCCCGTTACCAGCGGTGTGTGCATTATTTAGTAACCCAGGAAGTTTAGTGATATGAAATGAATGACCATGCACTTTTCTTTCAAACAAATATGTACCAATTAATTACCAACAAATCTTTTTCTAAAACTACTACTTAATTCCCAATGCTGAAATAAAAATCAATACTGTAATCAATGAATGGCTGATGTATGAGAGTTTAGCATTGTCACAGAAATGCTGCGTAGTTTGCTCAAATGAGTTAGTGTGATGAAAAAGGCATCAGCCTGTGAGTAAGAAGCACGATTAGAACCGATATTTACACATATTTGGATTTTATCAACTCGCATTCCCTCACCAACTTAAATCTGCTTCTTTCTTTCACTTTATATTTACATTTATATATTTTCATTTATATGAAAATCATTTACACCTTGATAAAGCGCAATTGTAGCGCGGAAACATGGTGGTGTGCGCACTTGTTTTTGTCCATGGGTCTATGAGACCTCAATAAATATATTTTTTACTGGGCCACCTTGCGATATTTGCTTTGGCCAGTGCTCCGTTTTTCACTCTGTACTTCTATATTTACACCAACACTTTGTACACGTCAGCTCGTTAATTACTTGTGCTCAGGTGTTGTAGTGTCGGCTGTAGTTGTGAACAGTACATTACAGCGACACGTTTTATTTTACCAGGGCACTGTTTTGACACTTTGTGTTGTCTCCTCCACAAAAATGGATAAGCAAGGAGCGGACTTGTTGTAAAAACACAATGAGGTTTTGGTCAACGCCACTTTCGTTAAAAGATTTGGATTATTCCACAAACGATAATTACAGGGATAAGGTGCGGCTCAGTGAGTAATGACACTGACTCTGGAAAACAATGACACTGGGGTTGAATCAGGAGAACCTAGTTCAATTCCTGGTTGTCAGCTCCTTGTGACCTTGGGCAAGTCACTTTATACCACAGGTGCCAAAATCATAGATTACAAACACTTCTGGGCAGGGATGGTGTCTGTAACAATTCATATGTACAGATGCAGCCACCAGTATCCGATCACTTGCCTGGGTAAAAACTAAGGCATTTCACAGTAAAATTGTGAGTCCCATTAGGAGAAAAACGCTATATTAAAGTTATTATTATTATTGTATTTGGGATATCTCAGCTTCAGCACAGGTGGCTCAATCATTGTCTCAATCATTGTCTCAGTCATTCTGATGAGCAACCTGCGCTGAAGCAAGAATAACCTTTAACCTGACCTGGTGTGTGGCACCTGAGGACGGGAGTTGCCCGCCTCCGCTGTAATAGACCTTTTTCACTAAACCGAGGGTCTTTCTATTCTTGGACGAGATTTTACGCAGTGACGGCTCGTGGGAGACCCCGCCATACAGATACTCGGCACTGTTAAAGATATCCTGAAAACCTGCCTATTCGAAAATAAACCCCAGCGGGGGTGCAGGGCAAGTATATAATGTTTTGTATTTTGCAAATAGCCTCCTGGGTCGCCTCCTGGGTCTGTTCTTTTAAAAATATAAAACAGCATATAGGTGGTCCTCGCTATCCGACGTCTCACTTTACGACGGATTGGCATATCTGATGCTTTACAATGCAACCCTATGGGCCGTTTTCCGAAAGCCTGAATGTGTTATTGCGACTCTCATCAGCCCCGCCTCACCACCTCATCATCAGCTCCCCCTCACCAGCTCTCACTCTCTTCCCCTCAGCTCTCACTCTCTTCCCCTCAGCTCTCACTCTCTTCCCCTCAGCTCCCCCTCTCTTCCTCCTCAGCTCCCCCTCTCTTCCCCTCAGCTCCCCCTCTCTTCCCCTCAGCTCCCCCTCTCTTCCCCTCAGCTCCCCCTCTCTTCCCCCTCTCTCCCCTTCAGCTCCCCCTCTCTCCCCTTCAGCTCCCCCTCTCTCCCCTTCAGCTCCCCCTCTCTCCCCTTCAGCTCCCCCTCTCTCCCCTTCAGCTCCCCCTCTCTCCCCTTCAGCTCCCCTTCAGCTCCACTTCAGCTCTCTCTCTCTCTCTCTCTCTCTCTCCTCTCTCTCTCTCTCTCTCTCTCTCTCTCTCTCTCTCTCTCTCTCTCTCTCTCCTCTCTCTCCCTCAGCTCTCTCTCCCATATCTACCTTTGGCGGGAGGAGATGATCAGAGGAGCAGCCGGTAGAGGAGTTAAGAGTTGCACTGTGGCAGCAGACACCGGAAGTAAGAAAGACTTCCGGGTCAGACTGCTAGAGGGCGCTCCTCCCTTGCCGTCCTGCTCTGCCTTGCTTATTCTTCTACCGGCTTCTGTTTAACGCTTTGGTCCCGCTGCGTCCGGCGGCGCGCGCAGGTGCGCGTTCCTCACCAGCAGGGGTATCCTTCTGAGCCGATCCCGGTTCCCCCTCGTTGCATGGCTCACAACGCGCTGTGACGCGTCAGCCGCCAGGGGATGCAAGAAAATTGCGATCCCGAGCCGGTGACGCGTCACGTGGTGCGCTGATGAGCCTATCAGCGGCGGGAGCGGGAGCTGTCAGAGAGCTTCCTCCACAAGTTAGGGGGGGGGGGTGTGTGTGTGTGTGTCAGTGTCAGCACGGAGAGAATGAATACGACCGTAGTGATGCGCTGGTAACCAGATGCTGCCGATGCACAGCTGATTCAGACGCCTCCTGCAGCCCGGGAGACCGACCCCCCCCTGCAGCCAATCGGCGGGGGGGAGGGGGATTTACGGGAGCAGCAGAGGGCATGTGGAGGGAGTGGGAGAGTAGCGGGTCCCTCCGCTCAAACCACGCCCCCCGGCCGCCGCTCCCCGCTCCCTACAGACCGCAGGTAGCGGTCAATTGCCTGTCAGCGACCGCCTGTCTGCAGTGTGGGCGCGCTGACTGAAGGAGCGGGGCCTTAGGCCTAACGCCAGGGCCCGCCACCACATACCATATCCCACCTGTCTCTACAGGCTATAGCTACGCCCCTGCTGCAAGTCATTAACTATGTTAGATATTAGATCGGCATTATGTGTTAATGAACCCATTCAGAGTTCTATCAGCGTTACTAAGACTGAGCACACCGCACGCTCTTTGATAACAATTTCACATATCAAATACAGGCGGTCTTCGGTTATCCAATGGAATCCGTTCTGGAAATAGCGATGGATATTGAAACCGTTGTAAAGTGAGTCCCATGTTAACCAGATAATGATGAGGGAGGGGGAGAGCTGGTGATGGGGAGCTGATGATGAGGAGGGGTAGAGCTGGTGAGGAGGAGCTGGTGAGTGTCGCATAACACATACAGGCGTCGGAAAACAGCCCATAGGGTGGCTGTGTAAAGAGTGGAGAGGCGGTGAGGGGGAGCTGATGATGAGGAGGGGGAGAGCTGGGGAGGGGGAGCTGATGATGAGGAGATGGGGGGAGAGCTGGTGAGGGGGATCTGATAATGATGAGGAGGGGGGATAGCTGGTGAGGGGGAGCTGATGAGTAGAGGGAGAGCTGATGAGGAGGGGGGATAGCTGGTGAGGGGGAGCTGATGAGGAGGGGGAGAGCTGGTGATGGGGGAGCTGATGATGAGGAGGGGTAGAGTGAGTGTCGCATAACACATACAGGCGTCGGAAAACAGCCCATAGGGTGGCTGTGTAAAGAGTGGAGAGGCGGTGAGGGGGAGCTGATGATGAGGAGGGGGAGAGCTGGGGAGGGGGAGCTGATGATGAGGAGATGGGGGGAGAGCTGGTGAGGGGGATCTGATAATGATGAGGAGGGGGGATAGCTGGTGAGGGGGAGCTGATGAGTAGGGGAGAGCTGATGAGGAGGGGGGATAGCTGGTGAGGGGAGCTGATGAGGAGGGGGAGAGCTGGTGAGTGGGATCTGGTGATGATGAGGCAGGAGAGCTGGTGAGGGGGAGCTGAGGGGGAGCTGATGAGGACCGGGTGAGTTGTGAGGGGGAGATGCTGAGGAGAGGGGAGAGCTGGTGAGGGGGCGCTGATGATGATGAGGGGGGGAGCTGGTGAGGGGGAGCTGATGAGGAACGGGAGAGTTGTGAGGGGGAGAGCTGATGAGGAGGAGGAGGGGGAGTTGATGATGGTGAGGGGTGGAGATGGTGAAGGGGAGCAGATGATGAGGAGTGGGGAGAGCTGGTGAGGGGGAGCTGATGAGGGGGGAGAGCTGGTGAGGGGGAGCTGATGAGGAGGAGGGCGGATAGCTGGTGAGGGGGAGCTGATGAGGAGGGCGGAAAGCTGGTGAGGGGAGCTGGTGATGATGACAGGAGAGCTGGTGCAGGGGAGATAATGAGGAAGGGGCAGAGCTGGGTAGGGGGAGCTGATAATGATGAGGGGGGAGAGATGGTGAGGCGGAGCTGATGAGGAGGGGGAGAGTTGATGAGGGGGAGCTGCTGAGGAGGGAGGGAGAGCTGGTGAGGGGGAGCTGCTGAGGTGGGGGGAGAGCTGGTGAGTGGGAGCTGATGATAAGAAGAGGGAAAGCTGGTGAGGGGGAGCTGATAATGATAAGAAGAGGGAAAGCTGGTGAGGGGGAGCTGATGAGGAGGGCGGATAGCTGGTGAGGGGGAGCTGATGATGATGAGACAGGAGTGCTGGTGAAGGGGAGATAATGAGGAAAGGGCAGAGCTGGGTAGGGGAGCTGATAATGATGAGGGGGAGAGATAGTGAGGCGGAGCTGATGAGGAGGGGGAGAGTTGGTGAGGGGGAGCTGCTGAGGAGGGAGGGAGAGCTGGTGAGGGGGAGCTGATAATAAGAAGAGGGAAAGCTGGTGAGGGGGAGCTGATGATGATGAGGAGGGGAGAGCTGGGAGGGGAGCTGATGAGGAGGAGGGGCAGAGCTGGTATAGGGAGCTGATAATGATGAGGAGGGGGTGAGCTGGTGAGGGGGAGCTAATGAGGAGGGAGGGAGAGCTGGTGAGGGGGAGCTGCTGAGGAGGGGAGAGTTGGTGAGGGGATCTGCTGAGGAGGGGGGAGAGCTGGTGAGGGGGAGCTGATGAGGAGGGAGGGAGAGCTGGTGAGGGGGAGCTGCTGAGGAGGGGAGAGCTGGTGAGGGGGAGCTGGTGATGATGAGGCAGGAGTGCTGGTGAAGGGGAGATAATGAGGAGGGGGCAGAGCTGGGTAGGGGGAGCTGATAATGATGAGGGGGGAGAGATGGTGAGGGGAGCTGATGAGGAGGGGGAGAGTTGGTGAGGGGGAGCTGCTGAGGAGGGAGGGAGAGCTGGTGAGGGGGAGCTGCTGAGGAGGGGGGGAGCTGGTGAGGGGGAGCTGATAATAAGAAGAGGGAAAGCTGGTGAGGGGGAGCTGATGATGATGAGGAGGGGGAGAGCTGGTGAGGGGGAGCTGATAATAAGAAGAGGGAAAGCTGGTGAGGGGGAGCTGATGATGATGAGGAGGGGGAGAGCTGGTGAGGGGGAGCTGATAATAAGAAGAGGGAAAGCTGGTGAGGGGGAGCTGATGATGATGAGGAGGGGGAGAGCTGGGGAGGGGGAGCTGCTGAGGAGGGGGAGAGCTGGTGAGGGGGAGCTGATAATAAGAAGAGGGAAAGCTGGTGAGGGGGAGCTGATGATGATGAGGAGGGGGAGAGCTGGGGAGGGGGAGCTGATAATAAGAAGAGGGAAAGCTGGTGAGGGGGAGCTGATGATGATGAGGAGGGGGAGAGCTGGTGAGGGGGAGCTGATAATAAGAAGAGGGAAAGCTGGTGAGGGGGAGCTGATGATGATGAGGAGGGGTAGAGCTGGGGAGGGGGAGCTGATTATTAGGAGGGAAAGAGCAGGTGTGGGGGAGCTGATGATGACAAAGGGTAGAGCTAGTGAGGGGGAGCTGATGAGGAGGAGGGGGAAGAGCTGGTGAGGGGGAGCTGATATTGAGGAGGGGGAGAGCTGGTGAGGGGGAGCTGATGATGATTAGGGGGAGAGCTGATGAGGGGAGCTGATGATGAGGAGGGGGAGAGCTGGTGACGAGGAGCTGATGAGGAGGGGGGAGAGCTGGTGAGGGGGAGCTAATGAGGAGTGGAGAGAGCTGGTGAGGAGGGGGAAGAGCTGGTGAGGGGGAGCTGAAGAGGAGGGGGGAACTGATGAGGAGGAGGGAGAGCTGGTGAGGGGGAGCTGATGAGGAGGAGGGGGAGAGCTGGTGACGGGAGCAGATAATGATGAGGAGGGGGGAGAGCTGGTGAGGCGGAGCTGCTGACGAGGGGGGAACTGATGAGGAGGATGGAGAGCTGGTGAGGGGAGAAGATAATGATGAGGAGGGGGAGAGCTGCTGAGAGGAGCTGCTGAGGAGGGGGGAGAGCTGGTGACGAGGAGCTGATGAGGAGGGGGGAGAGCTGGTGAGGGGGAGCTGATGAGGAGCGGAGAGAGCTGGTGAGGAGGGGGAAGAGCTGGTGAGGGGGAGCTGAAGAGGAGGGGGGAACTGATAAGGAGGAGGGAGAGCTGGTGAGGGGGAGCTGATGAGGAGGAGGGGGAGAGCTGGTGACGGGAGCAGATAATGATGAGGAGGGGGGAGAGCTGGTGAGGCGGAGTTGCTGACGAGGGGGGAACTGATGAGGAGGAGGGAGAGCTGGTGAGGGGAAAGAGCTGGTGAGGGGGAGCTGGTGAGGGGGAGCTGATTATGAGGAGTGGGGGGAGATGGCAAGGGGGAGCTGATGATGATGAGGGGGGGAGATGGGGACGGGGAACTGATGAGGAGGAGGGAGAGCTGGTGAGGGGGAGCAGATGATGAGGGGGGGGAGAGCTGGTGACGGGAGAAGATAATGATGAGGAGGGGGAGAGCTGCTGAGGGGAGCTGCTGAGGAGGGGGGAGAGCTGGTGAGGGGGAGCTGATGAGGAGGGAGAGCTGGTGAGGGGGAGCTGCTGAGGAGGGGGAGAGCTGGTGAGGGGGAGCTGATAATGATAAAAAGAGGGAAAGCTGGTGAGGAGGAGCTGATGATGATGAGGCAGGAGTGCTGGTGAAGGGGAGATAATGAGGAGGGGGCAGAGCTGGGTAGGGGGAGCTGATAATGATGAGGAGGGGAGAGATGGTGAGGCGGGGCTGATGAGGAGGGGGGAGAGTTGGTGAGGGGGATCTGCTTAGGAGGGGGGAGAGCTGGTGAGGGGGAGCTGATGAGGAGGGGAGAGCTGGTGAGGGGGAGCTGGTGATGATGAGGCAGGAGAGCTGGTGAAGGGGAGATAATGAGGAAGGGGCAGAGCTGGGTAGGGGGAGCTGATAATAAGAAGAGGGAAAGCTGGTGAGGGGGAGCTGATGATGATGAGGAGGGGGGAGAGCTGGGGAGGGGGAGCTGATGAGGAGGGGGAGAGTTGGTGATTGGGAGCTGCTGAGGAGAGAGGGAGAGCTGGTGAGTGGGAGCTGATGATGATGAGGAGGGGGAGAGCTGGGGAGGGGGAGCTGATAATAAGAAGAGGGAAAGCTGGTGAGGGGGAGCTGATGATGATGAGGAGGGGGAGAGCTGGGGAGGGGGAGCTGATAATAAGAAGAGGGAAAGCTGGTGAGGGGGAGCTGATGATGATGAGGAGGGAGAGAGCTGGTGAGGGGGAGCTGATGATGATGAGGAGGGGGAGAGCTGGTGAAGGGGGGAGCTGATGATTAGGAGGGGGAGAGCTGGGGAGGGGGAGCTGATTATGAGGAGGGGAAGAGCAGGTGTGGGGGAGCTGATGAGGGGGAGCTGATGATGATAACTGGTGAGGAGAATATGAGGGAAAGCTGGTGAGGGGGAGCTGATGATGATGAGGAGGGGGAGAGCTGGGGAGGGGGAGCTGATAATAAGAAGAGGGAAAGCTGGTGAGGGGGAGCTGATGATGATGACAAGGGGTAGAGCTAGTGAGGGGGAGCTGATGAGGAGGAGGGGGAAGAGCTGGTGAGGGGGAGCTGATATTGAGGAGGGGGAGAGCTGGTGAGGGCGAGCTGATGATGATTAGGGGGAGAGCTGATGAGGGGAGCTGATGATGAGGAGGGGGAGAGCTGGTGACGAGGAGCTGATGAGGAGGGTGGAGAGCTGGTGAGGGGAGCTGATGAGGAGTGGAGAGAGCTGGTGAGGAGGGGGGAGAGCTGGTGAGGGGGAGCTGAAGAGGAGGGGGGAACTGATGAGGAGGAGGGAGAGCTGGTGAGGGGGAGCTGATGAGGAGGAGGAGGAGAGCTGGTGACGGGAGCAGATAATGATGAGGAGGGGGAGAGCTGGTGACGGGAGCAGAGCTGGTGAGGCGGAGCTGCTGATGAGGGGGGAACTGATGAGGAGGAGGGAGAGCTGGTGAGGGGGAGCTGGTGAGGGGGAGCTGGTGAGGGGGAGCTGATTATGAGGAGTTGGGGGAGATGGCAAGGGGGAGCTGATGATGATGAGGGGGGGAGATGGGGATGGGGAACTGATGAGGAGGAGGGAGAGCTGGTGAGGGGGAGCAGATGATGAGGGGGGAGAGCTGGTGACGGGAGAAGATAATGATGAGGAGGGGGAGAGCTGCTGAGGGGAGCTGCTGAGGAGGGGGAGAGCTGGTGAGGGGGAAGCTGATGAGGAGGGAGAGCTGGTGAGGGGGAGCTGCTGAGGAGGGGGAGAGCTGGTGAGGGGGAGCTGATAATGATAAGAAGAGGGAAAGCTGGTGAGGGGGAGCTGATGATGATGAGGCAGGAGTGCTGGTGAAGGGGAGATAATGAGGAAGGGGCAGAGCTGGGTAGGGAGAGCTGATAATGATGAGGAGGGGAGAGATGGTGAGGCGGAGCTGATGAGGAGGGGGAGAGTTGGTGAGGGGGAGCTGCTGAGGAGGGAGGGAGAGCTGGTGAGGGGGAGCTGCTGAGGAGGGGGGAGAGCTGGTGAGGGGGAGCTGATAATAAGAAGAGGGAAAGCTGGTGAGGGGGAGCTGATGATGATGAGGAGGGGGAGAGCTGGTGAGGGGGAGCTGATGATTAGGAGGGGGGAGAGCTGGTGAGGGGGAGCTGATTATGAGGAGGGGGAGAGCTGGTGAGGGGGGAGCTGATTATGAGGAGGGGTAGAGCAGGTGTGGGGGAGCTGATGAGGGGGAGCTGATGATGATAACTGGTGAGGGGAAGATGATGAGGACAAGGGATAGAGCTAGTGAGGGGGAGCTGATGATGAGGAGGGGGAAGAGCTGGTGAGGGGGAGCTGATGATGAGGAGGGGGAGAGCTGGTGAGGGGGAGCTGATGATGAGGAGGGGAAGAGCTGGTGAGGGGGAGCTGATGATGAGGAGGGGGAGAGCTGGTGGGGGGGAGCTGATGATGAGGAGGGGGAGAGCTGGTGACGGGGAGCTGATGAGGAGGGGGAGAGCTGGTGAGGGGGAGCTGATGAGGAGGGGGGAACTGATGAGGAGGAGGGAGAGCTGGTGAGGGGGAGCTGATGATGAGGAGGGTGGAGAGCTGGTGAGGGGGAGCTGATGATGAGGAGGGGTGGAGGGCTGGTGAGGGGGAGCTGATGAGGAGGAGGAGGAGAGCTGGTGAGGGGGAGCTGATGAGGAGGGGGGAACTGATGAGGAGGAGGGAGAGCTGGTGAGGGGGAGCTGATGATGAGGAGGGTGGAGGGCTGGTGAGGGGGAGCTGATGAGGAGGAGGAGGAGAGCTGGTGACGGGAGCAGATAATGATGAGGAGGGGGAGAGCTGGTGACGGGAGCAGAGCTGGTGAGGCGGAGCTGCTGATGAGGGGGGAACTGATGAGGAGGAGGGAGAGCTGGTGAGGGGGAGCTGGTGAGGGGGAGCTGGTGAGGGGGAGCTGATTATGAGGAGTTGGGGGAGATGGCAAGGGGGAGCTGATGATGATGAGGGGGGGAGATGGGGATGGGGAACTGATGAGGAGGAGGGAGAGCTGGTGAGGGGGAGCAGATGATGAGGGGGGAGAGCTGGTGACGGGAGAAGATAATGATGAGGAGGGGGAGAGCTGCTGAGGGGAGCTGCTGAGGAGGGGGAGAGCTGGTGAGGGGGAGCTGATGAGGAGGGAGAGCTGGTGAGGGGGAGCTGCTGAGGAGGGGGAGAGCTGGTGAGGGGGAGCTGATAATGATAAGAAGAGGGAAAGCTGGTGAGGGGGAGCTGATGATGATGAGGCAGGAGTGCTGGTGAAGGGGAGATAATGAGGAAGGGGCAGAGCTGGGTAGGGAGAGCTGATAATGATGAGGAGGGGAGAGATGGTGAGGCGGAGCTGATGAGGAGGGGGAGAGTTGGTGAGGAGGAGCTGCTGAGGAGGGAGGGAGAGCTGGTGAGGGGGAGCTGCTGAGGAGGGGGGAGAGCTGGTGAGGGGGAGCTGATAATAAGAAGAGGGAAAGCTGGTGAGGGGGAGCTGATGATGATGAGGAGGGGGAGAGCTGGTGAGGGGGAGCTGATGATTAGGAGGGGGGAGAGCTGGTGAGGGGGAGCTGATTATGAGGAGGGGGAGAGCTGGTGAGGGGGAGCTGATTATGAGGAGGGGTAGAGCAGGTGTGGGGGAGCTGATGAGGGGGAGCTGATGATGATAACTGGTGAGGGGAAGATGATGAGGACAAGGGATAGAGCTAGTGAGGGGGAGCTGATGATGAGGAGGGGGAAGAGCTGGTGAGGGGGAGCTGATGATGAGGAGGGGGAGAGCTGGTGAGGGGGAGCTGATGATGAGGAGGGGAAGAGCTGGTGAGGGGGAGCTGATGATGAGGAGGGGGAGAGCTGGTGGGGGGGAGCTGATGATGAGGAGGGGGAGAGCTGGTGACGGGGAGCTGATAATAAGAAGAGGGAAAGCTGGTGAGGGGGAGCTGATGATGATGAGGAGGGGGAGAGCTGGTGAGGGGGAGCTGATGATTAGGAGGGGGGAGAGCTGGTGAGGGGGAGCTGATTATGAGGAGGGGGAGAGCTGGTGAGGGGGAGCTGATTATGAGGAGGGGTAGAGCATGTGTGGGGAGCTGATGAGGGGGAGCTGATGATGATAACTGGTGAGGGGAAGATGATGAGGACAAGGGATAGAGCTAGTGAGGGGGAGCTGATGATGAGGAGGGGGAAGAGCTGGTGAGGGGGAGCTGATGATGAGGAGGGGGAGAGCTGGTGAGGGGGAGCTGATGATGAGGAGGGGAAGAGCTGGTGAGGGGGAGCTTATGATGAGGAGGGGGAGAGCTGGTGGGGGGGAGCTGATGATGAGGAGGGGGAGAGCTGGTGACGGGGAGCTGATGAGGAGGGGGAGAGCTGGTGAGGGGGAGCTGATGAGGAAGGGGGAACTGATGAGGAGGAGGGAGAGCTGGTGAGGGGGAGCTGATGATGAGGAGGGTGGGGAGCTGGTGAGGGGGAGCTGATGATGAGGAGGGGGAGAGCTGGTGAGGGGGAGCTGATGAGGAGGGGGGAACTGATGAGGAGGAGGGAGAGCTGGTGAGGGGGAGCTGATGATGAGGAGGGTGGAGGGCTGGTGAGGGGGAGCTGATGATGAGGAGGGGGAGAGCTGGTGACGGGAGCAGATAATGATGAGGAGGGGGGAGAGCTGGTGAGGCGGAGCTGATGAGGAGGGGGGAACTGATGAGGAGGAGGGAGAGCTGGTGAGAGGGAAGAGCTGGTGAGGGGGAGCTGATTATGAGGAGTGGGGGGAGATGGCGAGGGTGGGCTGATGATGAGGGGGAGAGCTGGTGATGGGAGCTGATGAGGAGGGGGGAGAGCTGGTGAGGGGGAGCTGATGAGGAGGGGGAACTGATGAGGAGGGAGAGCTGTTGAGGGGGAAGAGCTGGTGAGGGGGAGCTGATGAGGAGGAGTGTGGGGAGATGGCGAGGGGGGGCTGATGATGATGAGGGGGGAGATGATGAGGGTACGCTGATGATTAGTGAGAGGATCGGGGAGAGGATAGGTGAGGGAGAAAAAAAAAATTACAGTCAGTATTAATATTAATGGGGCCCTGAATTTTTTTTTTGCCCTGGGGTCCGCCCATGTCTAGCTACGCCTCTGACTTGCAGTATGCATAACCTGCCTTTTCTTTTTTATATATTTAAAAATGTATTTAATATATTTTGTAGCCCAGGTGGCTAGCTAGGCAGGGAAACACATGCATAGCCAACCCCTGAGGTGTACGAAAGACTTAATAGAATCCCTACTCTAGCATCCCTATCACTAATTAGCTTGACCCTCTCATAGAGGCTTGTGAACTATGACATCTCTATGGGTTGAAAATCAAATGCAATACATTACAAATTAAATACATAGACAATTCTACACAACATTCAATTACGTTTTAACACCTTCAGTACCATGGGGCCCTGCTACAACCTTCCAATGAGCGCCCAGTTGGCCCAAATTGTGTTGAGGGGTTTTAAAGTAAATAAACATTCTAACTTACCCCACGAACCCCCTGGAATTAATCCACAGATCTGACAAGTCTTCTGGGCCACAATTGTGTATTTACTGTGTGTCACCTAATCTAGGTTCTCTAGTATTATCTTGACTAAATATATAGCACCCCACCTGGGGTAGATGATACAAATTGGCGATACTCTTTGACATCATCCTGATATTGCCAGGTCTTAGAGTTTAGTCAATAGGATGTGAATACAGGTAGTCCTCGCTATCCAACGTTTCACTTTACAACGAATGGCATATCCAACACTTTACAATGCAGCCCTATGGGACGTTTTTGGATGCCGGAATGCGTAATCCGACGCCGGAATGCGCTATCCGACGCTCACCGCCACTGATTAACATGGGACTCACTTTACAACGGTTTCACTATCCAACGCTACTTCCAGAACGGATTCCGTTGGATAACCGAGGACTGCCTGTAAGTAATATCTTTATAATGACTCATTTGCATATTGCGAGTCAGATAATTTTGCAGAAATATTCCCACGGTCAAAAGCTTGTTAATCACTGTTTTACCAGTGGCGATATGACTTTATTGAATAGGTCAATAAGAAAAATTGTCAATATCACTCATTTTTTCCAGTATCGATTTTTAGTGAATCTAGCACCGTTAGTAAACATGGCTCATAATGCTTTAAAGGTGCAAACCCACATCACACAAAAGGGAGTCGCCAGAGGAAATCAAACCCCTTCCAAGTCTAACTTTCAAAACGAAATTAAGATTTAAAATATACTTATAGGTGTTAGATTTGGGTAAAAAAAAAAAAAGGTATTCATTACGCAGGTGAGATCCCCTTAAACATGTCAGTGGAATTAGTTCACTTTGGGAATTGTCCCTCTAAATGTTAATTAAAAGAGACTTTTTGTAAACTATTGCTCATTTAAAGACGAAAACTATATAAAGTATGTGTCAGGTTAATATCCATATGTCAGAAAGCATTCTGTAAACTTTTATATTAAAAGTTAAAACATAGTTTGTTATTCTATCTTCGTACAGCTCAACGCCCTTATAACGCTTGGGGTCCAAAGAATCACATCGCGCTATAAGCGGATCGCGTTAGAAATAATGTACAATTGTATGCATTGTACAATAAAGTATTTAAGATACCAATAATCGTGTTGTAAAGTATTCATAAATACAAAAATTGGGAGCCATGCTTGCATCGCGTTATAAGCGGATCCGCGTTGTAACGGATCACGTTATAGCGGGGTTGAGCTGTAGTAACAAATTCCTGATGGACTTTGTAAACAGACAACAATTTCTATATTGACATCGTTGAACAATTCCCCGTTAAAGACCCTGTTGATATGTATAATAAACAGATTTGATCATGTTGTATGAATTCTGCTAGTATAACAAAATCCCAGTGATGAAATAGTCAGGCAACTTTGCAATCGATTTGCACATTACTATTAAAACGTATAATTTGTCAAGCTCCCTGCTCCAGTGGTGTTCTGAAAGAATTGAATATACTACACTGCACTGTGCTGTTCACCTAAGTAATAACACAATGTTGGAAACAGATTAGATTCAATTACATTTCCCTGGACTAAATGATTATTTTAGTAGAGAAGGCATGAGTAAGCATTATCCAGAAAATGCTATTGCAGGAATAGACATAAAATCATGAAACGTGCATTTTCTCTGATAATAAATGCAGATTACTAATCTAACCTAAAAAAAAAAAAAAAAAAAGAGAACAATGATCTCTTTGCTACAGCCTTTGGGGATGTATAATGTAGCTTTCGGTGAAGTTAATAGTGGGATTAATGGCAACAGATATGAAACACACGTTTAATGGCAAATTAGATTTAGGTGTTTGGTGGTTTAACATCATCTGTGCTACCTGAGAGGAGGGCCGCCGACAGGGGGGGGACAGCCAGGACAAGTGTCCCAGGCCCAGGGTGTGTGGGCCTGCCTGAGAGGAGGGATTGTATACCACTTAGATTGGTAACTCCTCGGGGCAGGATCTCCCTTTGGTTTATGTTCTCATTTACTTCCTGACCTTATCCCCATTGTTTGTACTTGTGTTGTAATTGTGGCAAGCCGCTGCGTACACTGTGTGCGCTATATAAATAACTATACGTGCCGACAGCACAGCAGTAATGATTCAAATCTTTATATTTAGTACATTTTCAACGATCCGTAGTGTCTCAAATGCATGTGCAATATACTAACTTAACTTGTAGTGTTTTTCCTTAATGGGTTAATGATGTGAACATCAAAACTGTGGCCAGTAGGTATATTTAAAAAATGTACAGCGTATCAGTTAATTATCTTTATTCTTATTTTCGTATGTAAACACAACAGGAAATCTTCCAATGGCATTTCCAATACGTGCCGACCGTTGTTCCATTTTTATTAATATCTTACAGTAACATTTCCAAGTGGAAAGACAAGAACACTGATAATACTTTTTTATTATGAGTCAAGTAATTAAACATTTATATTAATAAAAATAAATAAAAAATAAACTTGGGTACATCTCTGCCATAGCCACAGTATAATGAATGTATTGCCTACAGCAGGGGTGCTCAACACCAGTCCTCAAGCCCCCTCCAACAGGTCGGGTGGTTTAAAGGACATCCCAGCTTCTGCACAGGTGACGCAATTTGAGGCTCAGTCCTCTGATTGAGCCACTTGTGCTGAAGCAGGGACTGATTGAGCCTCCTCTGCTGAAGCAGGGATATCCTTAAAACCTGACCTGTTGTTGTGTCTTGAATACTAGAGTTGAGCACCCCATCTCTACTGGACCTACCCTTAAGCTTTCGCTGAGACCTAAGAGCGTGTATGAATAGCCATTCAGTAGAATGAACGTTTGTAGCAGTGCGTCCATGAGCTGTGCTTCTTTGAGTTCAGTTTTTATGACACAGCAGTATATCAAACGGCAATATAACATTGCAGAGGCTTCTTTTGTTTCCAAACGGCACGGATGTGACGATAATACTGGTTTATAGCAGAAGCCGAGTGTTGTGACAGTAATTGAATTATTGTATTTAGCTGTTCTAAGGTACACCGAGTTGTGCTGGCTGGAGGTTAATAGAGGCTACTGCCCAATAAAAGCCACTTACAGTCTGATGATATACCAATATATTCCAGCCTCCTAACCATCAACAACCAAGTAATATCACTAAGGGGGATATTACTCCGACAAACCCCACTGACATTGCAAATGCATTCAATGATTACTTTGTGGGGTGTGCCACTAACTTATTAGCGAAACGCAGCACAAACCCCAAACATGAATCTCATCCTGGGTGTACCCCTACAGTCCCACCCCCTCCCAACACTGCCCACAATTTTCAATTTAGCCCAGTATCTGAAGAGGAGATTACACAAGCGCTCCTCAAACTAAAACTAAGCAGCCAATGTGGATCCGACTTACTACAATCTAGGTTCCTACGACTTGGTGCCCCAGCCATTGCCAAACCAATTGCGTCCATAGTCAACTCTATCCTGTCTGCAGGCCATATCCCTAAGACCTGGAAAACTGCCAGAGTTGTCCCAATCTTCAAAAGTGGGGACAAAAACACTGTCTCAAACTACAGGCCAATCTCACTTCTCCCAATTCTATCCAAAGTTATGGAAAAATGTGTCCACTCCCAATTAAGCGATTTCTACACCAAGACAAATTTCCCTAGCCAATTCTAGTCTGGGTTTCGTCCCAAACACTCCACCGTAACTACCCTGCTAAAAGTTTGCAATGAAATCCAGTGTGGAATGGAACGGGGACAACTCACTGGTGCAGTATTCCTAGATTTTGCAAAGGCTTTTGACACAGTTGATCATGTTATTCTGCTTAACAAACTCCAGAGCTCTGGAATAGGGAAACATGCTTTAAACTGGTTTCAGTCCTACCTATCAGGAAGATCCCAACATGTGTCCATCTCAGGCTCTAACTCCAACCCCCTGGATATCACCTGTGGTGTCCCGCAAGGCTCTGTTCTGGGGCCCCTACTCTTCTCAGTGTTCATTAATGATCTTCCCACAGCTTGTAAGGAAGCCTCAATACACATGTATGCAGATGACACAATCCTATATGCACACAGCCATAGCCTCTCTGACCTTCAACACATACTTCAGTCTGACTTTTTGAGACTCGAAAACTGGATTTCCCAAAACAAACTGTTTTTAAACACTGACAAGACTGTAACAATGGTATTTGGGACCAAGACTAAATTTGTAAAGCTTCCAGTAACTGAGCTCCTGATTAGAACCAACGCTAACACCACCCTAACACCTGTCACTAGTTTTAAATACCTGGGCTTATGGTTTGACTCCCACTTAACATTCGGGATGCACATTGATACCCTGACAACCAAGACCTATGCCAAACTAGGGGTACAGTACTTTACAGGAACAAATCCTCCCTAAGTCTCCTGGTCAGAAAGCGTATTGCACAGCAGATGCTAATGCCAATTATTGACTATGGAGACATAGTATATGGCTCGGCTCCTCAAACCCACCTTAGTAAACTTGACACCCTCTACAATTCGATTTGTCGTTTTGTTCTCCAATGCAACTACAACACACATCACTGCGAAATGCTCAAAGAACTAGATTGGTCATCACTAGAGTCTAGGCGCAAATTTCACCTTTCCTGTCTCACCCTCAAATACTTTCTGGGCAAGCTACCCAGCTACCTGAACAAGCTCCTCACCCTTACCACATGCAGCACCTATCACCTGAGATCAGACTCCAAAAGACTATTCATGGTCCCAAGGCTCAACTAAGTACCCGGACGTTCCTCCTTCTCCTTCCGTGCACCCCAAAACTGGAACAACCTACCAGAGACTCTCATATCCACCACCAGCTTAAGTTCTTTCAAATCTAAGGCTGTCTCACACTTTAATCTGGTCTGTAACTGTTTCATACGCCCATAATATATATTTTCTTTAACTGTGCACGCAATGTCTTGTATATAATGTATACCCTGTTCATTTATGTAACTGTACTTGTAACCATGTATTATTTGTTTTACTCTGTGCCCAGGACATACTTGAAAACGAGAGGTAACTCTCAATGTATTACTTCCTGGTAAAACATTTTATAAATAAATAAATAAATAAATAAATAATAACACTACCGAGTTCAACATGTTGATTAAAGATGTGCAAAACAGTTAAAAAAAATAAATAAAACATTACACCCAAAATTAGATTCCCTGCAAAACTTTTTGCCAAGTCTGAAGGTGCTAACAAATAATGTTGTCAATGTAGTAATCTTTCAATGAAATTCTGTATTGTCAGTCAGCAAAACATGATGTGTTTGCCTGCCCCATATTGTCTTAGCATTAAAGGGGCAATTCATGCTTTTTTTTTTTGTATTACTGTTTGTAAACATAGGTTTGAAGCAGGGGGTCTATGAAGCTGAACCCCATTCATTTGAGCTCTGGGGCCTTCCTACTTCCCGAGATACAGACCTCCCAAAGGGGGTGCCCGGTATCTCAGCAAGGTTTAAAGCTCCCGCATCACGCGGGCCAATAGGAAGACTAACCTGATGACGTCACGGCTTCCTATTGGCCCGCGGGGCGCGGGAGCTTTGAAACTCCGCCATGACGTGAACCCTGCTAGCCGAGCAGAGTGGCTACCGGCGCCCCCGAGGGCGGTAAGTATCTCGCGAAGAAGCCCGGAGCTGAATTAATGCGGTTCATCTCTGGGGACACCCTGCTTCAATCCTATGTTAAACAAAAACAAAAAAAAAATCAGAATAAACGATCGCCGGATTGGATTGCCTCTTTCAGTGAATCCCGCAATTGTAAACATTTTAGCAAGCAGATCTAGACATTTTAGAGCATTTAGCAAATTAGCATATACCCGAAATTCCAATGCACCCCGATTTAATGCTTGGCCAGTGGTCTGCGAACCCTGACTGAGCCGCTGCTCGTTTTGCGACTTTAAAAAACAAAAAGGGCGTATTGTGTATGCTTCGTGACCTCATGCGAAGGACGCGCATCTCTAATCAAGATAATGGCACAAGTATTTAATGAACTTAATGTCCGTACTTCTAGAATTTGGCAACGATTCATTAGGACAGAGGTGGCCGTGGCCAAATCCAGTCCTCAAAGGCCACCAACAGGTCAGGTTTTAAGGCTATTTAAGGCTGACGCAGGGATAGCCTTAAAACTTGACCTGCTGGTGGTCCACGAGGACTGGATTTGGCCACCCTTACATTAGCACTTACATAATCGGGAGTGCAACAGCATAAGTGTTACAGATTGTACTATAACAAGTCTTTATGTCCTACAACACTTCCATGTTACTGTATGGGATTTCCAGCATTGAGTAGCTGTAGTAGAAGGCTTTTTAAATAATATCTATGCGAATGTGACTAATAAACGCCTTTACATCTAACAAATGACTTCGAAGCTTTTAACTTACACTATCAATATAAGTAGTTTTTCATTTTTATGTACAGTGGAAGTGGTTTCGCTTTCACTTAAAGTCAAATATTGATTTTCACATTGATACTTATCAATTAATACACTGTAGTTTTAGACAAGATAGTTGCGACATGGCGCCTGATAATTGTAAGGCTTCATTGATCAATTTAGGATCCAGTATAAATCCATGGGACAGCACCGATTAACATCATGAGTTATTTCCCTGCAGGATAATTGCACAAATGTAACAAGATGCTAATTGGAATTTCACAATTCAATGACAATATAATGAACAGAAAATATAACTATTATCCCCCCCCCCCCCAAATCTAGCTTTTGTGACTAAACTAGAAGTATAATAGAAAACCTTTTTGTAACATCCATACATGGCTAAATGTTATTAATGAAAAAACAATATTATACATGGCTGTATGTTAGTAATGAGTACATTATTTGATATAACAATAAATGATTCCAAACCTTTATTGTGCCTGCAAAGAAAAACAATCTAGTGTAAGAGTCACAATCCATATGCATGCGTTTCATTCATTTCCAATGTAGCCAAGCGTGCATTGCATACGCATTCCTATTTTACTTCTCCGACGCTTTTAAATATATATATATTTTTTATATAGCAAGTGCAAAAGCCTTATGGGGTGGAAAGGATCATTTGTTTGTAAGTGCCATTCCTCCAAAAAAAAAAAAAGTGCATTATTCAAAATATTGGTAGAATAAACAGACGGATAAATGCTGTATGTAAAGTAGCAAGCACCTTTAGCAGCCAAAGAGGGCGGTGTGATGATGCGAACCGCAGAAATACAAATGTTCCATTTGGAAAAAGCCAAGTCATTTTGCCTTTTTATTAAATATGTATATATGATGCTCATCCATGCTTAATATAAGTGTCCCTTTTGTAGACCTTATACGACAAGGGTGGCAAACTCCAGTCCTCAAGGACCACCAACTGGTCAGGTTTTCAGTATATCCCTGCTTCAGCACAGGCCTGTGCTGAAGCAGGGATATCCTGAAAACCTGACCTGTTGGTGGCCCACGAGGACTGGAGTTGGCCACCCGTGGTATAGGACATTAACAGGCAAGCAGTGGGAGGTGATATGAAGCGAGTAACGCTCTCCGTGTCGACGTGGACATCGGCTGAGAACACACAGCACAAAATAGGGACACGGACAGCCAAAAAAATATATATATCTATAGAAAGGAATAGAAAAAAACGAACAAAACATGGATCCACGATGCACAAACCTTCGGGCTCTGTGTTTTCTTTGTGGTGAACTTGCTTCAGAGGGCAGCAGAAGATTTCGTGACACTTAGCACGAAAGGGGGACCCTTTTTTCTTTAGTTCCGCAGACTGGATGGAGTCTTGCCGTAACATAATGTATTCCTGTGTGTCAGGGGGGGCGTCATCCAGAACTGTGGTCACCACATAACAAAATGAACTGAAGTTAGAGCCGAATACGAGCATCTAATCATCTCTTTGAAGAAGGAAAAAAAAAAAAAAAACGGTTATGCATTGCTGCTAGAATGAAAGTACCACGTGTGAGCACATTCACATGTCCCAGACAGGTCTGCAACCCGGCTTCCCCCCCCCCCCCCCACACCCCCCACTATCTCCTAGCATACAGTGCTGCTGCTGCAGCAAGGGATTCTGGGAAATGACATGCAAATGAGCACACAGTGATACCTTTTGCTGAAAATCCATTTAAACATGGAGCTCTGTAAGCTGATTCCCGCTGCATTACACAGCTTTTCGGCATAGCCTGGGTTAAAGAAGTGCAAAGCCTGTAACCCTACTCACAGACAGCTATTTCAACATTTTGGGTCTCAACAGTGTGAGTTTGGTTATACTGACTTTGAACGAACAAAGCTATAGCATAGGTTGGGTATGTGATCTTTTTAGTATATTACGGCTAAAAAACAAGTTTGTTTTTCAAACACTTAGTGCGGCATAGTATTAACATAACATTTCCACGGGTCTGTAATTCACTTTATTGTATTTTATGGCCATATAAGCAACACTGATTTTATAACGGCATTAGTTATCTATCAGCGTGGAGCACAATATTAATCCTTTCTAGAAAACATTTGTGATACAAATAATTTGGTGGCCGCTTTGCACGCTATTAAAACGGAAAGACGTAAAAAAATTTAAAAAAAATTACAAATAACAATGAAAAGAAAAAAATGTTCAACCAGCATCAACAACATTTAGCAGGTAAATTTAGTGGACGCATTGAAAATACCCACGTTTTTGGGGAAAACTAACATAGGATTGTGATATTTCTTATTCTGAAAATGACATCATTGTTGCAAATGAAATGTTTTATTTTGTAGGTAGGCTGTTTAAAGCTGCAGTTCATGCAATATCCTGCATGTGTGGGTTTTTTTTAATAAATCAGTTCGGTAGTGAGAAAAAATACCTTTAGCATTTTCTGTTTTAAAAAACAACAACTTTGAAAGACCAATTTTCTTGTATTCTATTTTAACAAGCATGCTTGTTCCTATAGCAACGATTTACATTCCCCATATTTAAAGATGTCACCAAACTTTGCCGATCAATAGACGGAGAACGAATTGACCGCCAGCTATGCAGTTCTTTAGGTAATTAGAGATTGCCCACATGAAACTATTGAAGTAAAAAAAAAATAATTTAAAAAAAAAAGACTGAACTGCAGCTTTAAATGATGAGTGGGATCGTGCCAGGACATGGCGAAGACATTATGAACTTAGGACAGGTCTACGCTTTCCAATTCCGTGGGCACATGCATACATGTACCGTCACCCTCTCCAGGAACACCACTGCTTGTTCCTCATCCACAATCCACAATGTTGGTTTTGGTCAAGCCAGACTTTCCCTACTGAAGGCCACAGTCACCTATTTAAAACAGCCCCGAGCCTGCAACGTTTTAGATATTAGTCCTGGGACGTGAGAGATAAAAGAAGAAAAAATAAAAAGAGGAGACTTCATAAAGAGATAAAGGTCTGTATATACTACTCCCTCAGGCGTCAGAAGTGACAACTCGTTGATGTGAAGGTGTCTCAAAAAGGGAAATCCGCAGTCTCAGATTTGGTATTTTATCTTAGAAAGAGCGATTCGGAAAACCGTGGACGGATTGTTAAAAATCTGTACACGGATCAATCCGCAGGGGGGGGGGGGTGATATCTCTCCACGGATGAATCCACGTGCGGATTTTTAACAAACCATTTACGGATTGTGAAATCCGCAGATCTGATTTGTGAGAAGCCGTCTGGATTGTGTCCAATGGCGGATTTGGATTGCTAGGTATTTAACTGTATAATTTGTCATGGTGCATGTCGCACTGAGGCTTTTTGGCCTTTTCTATTCATGAGGTCACCATCATCTCAGCAGTAGTAGGAATGACAAAGCCCTGTCATTTCTACGACGGTTTGGCTTTTCATCTTCACTGATCCACACCTCGGAATAACAGCACATAGAGGACGCATCAGGGGCATCTGGTATCAAGTAAGTTGCTTGTGTATGTATGTTTTCAATCTATTATCTACAGAGGGTGTGATATTATGATATATGTTTGGGATACCTGTGCTAGGACTCTATTAGTGTTGGGGTTCCTCACAATGCATCTGATCTCAGACGCGCTATTAGAGAGGGTTGGGGTTCCTTACAATGCATCTGATCTCAGACGCGCTATTAGAGAGGGTTGGGGTTCCTCACACTGCATCTGATCTCAGACGCGCTATTAGAGAGGGTTGGGGTTCGTCAAACTGCATCTGATCTCAGATGCACTATTAGAGAGGGTTGGGATTCCTTATAATGCATCTGATCTCAGACGCGCTATTAGAGAGGGTTGGGGTTCCTTACAATGCATCTGATCTCAGATGCGCTATTAGAGAGGGTTGGGGTTCCTTACAATGCATCTGATCTCAGACGCGCTATTAGAGAGGGTTGGGTTCCTTACAATGCATCTGATCTCAGACGCGCTATTAGAGAGGGTTGGGTTCCTTACAATGCATCTGATCTCAGACGCGCTATTAGAGAGGGTTGGGGTTCCTTACAATGCATCTGATCTCAGACACGCTATTAGAGAGGGTTGGGTTCCTTACAATGCATCTGATCTCAGATGCGCTATTAGAGAGGGTTGGGGTTCCTTACAATGCATCTGATCTCAGACGCGCTATTAGAGAGGGTTGGGGTTCGTCAAACTGCATCTGATCTCAGATGCACTATTAGAGAGGGTTGGGATTCCTTATAATGCATCTGATCTCAGACGCGCTATTAGAGAGGGTTGGGGTTCCTTACAATGCATCTGATCTCAGATGCGCTATTAGAGAGGGTTAGGGTTACTTACAATGCATCTGATCTCAGGCGTGCTATTAGAGAGGGTTGGGGTTACTTACAATGCATCTGATCTCAGGCGCGCTATTCGAGAAGGATGCAATTCCACAGAATTTCACAATATAATTATAGGGTTCCTTAACCAATATAAGGTTGGAAAGTGAAACCACTGCCCTAGATAAATAAATGTTGCACAGCTTTCCGAGCTATGTTGCTTTTCTAGTTGCCAAGGGTAGAGGGCGCCAACACATAATTTTTGCTTAAATGTCATGGCATGAAAAATACCCTAGAAAGAGTTCCTGGTAATTAATGCTATATATTTTGCAATGTTCAGCACAACCAGCTCCAAATACACAAATCGGTGCTATTCTTCATTTATGTATAATAGAAAATGGGGGGGGGAGGGATTAAATATTCTGAAAATGTATCTACTGAGGTTTAAGTGGCCGGAAAACACAGATTTACAGGCTTATGAAACCCCCTTTTTTATTGGCAGCGGTCTTACTGGCCTGACCAAGATTTGTGTGTGTTTTCCAAATACACAAACCTGTGCTGCAGAAATTCTGGTCATCAGGACTCTACTTTTCCGGAACCTGGCACTTCAGGAAAATGTACGCTGGTCTGTAACATAATCTCCAATAAACAATACTGAGAATATACTGGAGGTACTCAGAATTAGGAGAGGATGTCTCATTTCGCACATAATCTATTTGCCCTTTACACATATCCATTAATATTACTTAATGAGAGCTAAATGAAGACAAAAATGTGCATGCCAAATTCATAAGTGGGTGCCCTTCCAATATGTATTTTTCCAAAGCAATGCAATGTTTTTCACCGTACAAATAATAATACGGTAGTCAAATAAAAATACTACATGCTGGAAAAAAAAATAATAATATTTTTTGGTTTTATTTAAAAAATAATAATCATCATTTATTAAAACGTGAAGAAAATCTGTTGGATTTTTGCATATAATTTCATCCATGCCATTGGATCAAAGCAGAATGTATATTTATAGCACATATCATTATATCTTCCTCTTTAGGAAACTAGAAAATCAAACCTTTTCTAACAATCCGGTAGTTACTGGGTTTAGTACAATGGTTAATGCACTAGGTTTACAATGAGTTAATATACATTATGTACATTATATTATATCACCCATAGACAATTTAAAGTATTTAAATATATTATGCTGACTGTAAAGAGTAAACTGCATATGCATGCATTTGAACAGATCCAACATTATTCGATATCATTTTGTTTGGCTCAATATAATTATTTAATAAACTCTATGAAGAGGAGTAGTGTGATCAAGCTGCAATCAGAGAAACTGATCACTAAGCATGTGATAACCCAGGGGTGCTCAAATCCCGTCCTCACGACACCCCAATAGGTCAGGTTTGAAGGATGTCCCAGCTTCAGCACAGGTGGCTCAATCAGTGACACAGTCACTGATTGAGCCACCTGTGCTGAAGCTGGGATATCCTGAAAACCTGACCTGTTGGGGGGTCTTGAGGACTGGAGTTGAGCACCCCTGTATGTAACCTGTAATACCCAGCACAAGTTCCTTTGCCAATGCAAACTCAGCTCTAAAATCCACCACTGGTTTAATAATTACATTCCATATTCCTTATGCTCTTTGCCACTTTTAGACCATGTGACTGCGTAATGCTAAAGACCCCAACAGTAGGATAAATGAATGAATGAATAACCAGATACTTGTAGGGGGGACCCCTAAACATAAACTTGATAGAAGACAGGTACTGGGTTGCAGTCCCGGATGGTAAGCTCACTAATAAGTGACGCTGTTGTAAACAATAACACAGGAAGATTGAGAATAATAACACCCTATAACGTACCAATTGTCTAAATAAAGTCCCGAACAGGAAAACATGTAGCAAGCGATTGACTCACTCTGAGTGCTGCACAGTCCATGCTATCCAAAGGTGAGGGGTCCCCAGGTGTGCTTCCGTCCAAGGGGTAGGCTAGTAGAGAAGGAGAAAAACTGGAAGAGCACTACTGTAGGTATCAAAAAAGTAGAAAGGAAGGTGCGTATCCCATAAAAAGATTATTTATTGGTCATGGAAAAACAGGGCAATGGAGAGCCCTACCAACGCTTCACGCTTCACAGAGCGCTTTCTCAAGGTATGGATACGCACCCTCCTTTCTACTTTTTTGATACCTACTGTAGTGCTCTTCCAGTTTTTCTCCTTCTCTTTGCCACTTTTAGTAAGACTTACAGAACCGTAGAGGCGCATAAAATAAACGAACTGATAAATCAGCAGTAATCATCCCTGTGAAAATTAAGTATTGATTTTGCTTACTTAAGACAAGCTAAAAATATGAGATCTCCGTTAAGTTGCACATACTGTACTTCCTGAAATGTACCCGGGGTCTCCTATGTCTGCATGCCTTTTCAAATGTTCTTTTGGTTTCTGATGTTGTTTTGTTATTGCTGTTTGTGGCTCTTCAGGTCATGCATATTGCCTCTTGCCCTCTTACTTCTGACTCTCGCGTTTTAAGTTCTACATTCAATTGCACTATATAACCCTTCCTGTCATTCTACACTTTCATAACACATTTTAAGTGAATTTACTGCTATGTTATTGCTTGATACCTAGTGTACATGATTGAAGATCATAGATACATTGTATTTTTAGATCAGATCAATTGTTTTGATCCATGGTGGCCAAATTAAACACAATATTGCAGAGAGTAAACACAGTATTCTAATCTTTTGAATCCACATCGTTTCACATCAACAGTGTCTTTCTAAGAAAATGTATTATATTTGCCCAATTAAATAAGATTATGTCATTATTTTGCATCACTGATTCACAGTATGTCAGTAGAAGCTGGGGTTAGCAACTAATTGAATGTCTACATCTCTACCTTAAACCCTGCAATAAGGTATAAGCATTTTTCTGCGTGGCAAAGGCATAAAGAGATACTGCAATGCAGCATGTTGGAGAGATGGGGTTTATTATTTTCGTGGGTCAGTCGTAAACTGGATGGCAAAGCATGTAATGCATTTGATTACTTGTTAATGTACTTATCTGCCCTGTAGTGCCAATATTTACATATTTCAGATTTGCATATTTCAGAGCAATACAATATGGAATTTCAAGCAGCGTATTATGAAATTAAAGATATAGAAAACCTACCAAAGTTGAACAAAGCCTACAATTGCTTAAAACTGCCAGACACACTTATTGGATATTACATGTTTAAGCTGTTTGGGCAGACATTGCTTTTCCTGATGTGCTTCTATAACTCCCTGTATTCCAACATCGGTTCTGTGAAGCAAATCATACACGGTCGCAGGGGCAGAACTAGGCACAGGTTTAAAAAAAAAGTCCCCCTTTCCCGCCGGGGTCTTATCTGTGGCGCGGGTGCCATGGCAGGGACGGAGACAGCCCACCCAGGCAGTGATTGCGGAAGTTGGGGCCCAACTTTTGTTGAGGCCTAACGTCCATGTTAGGACCACCTAGGTGGGTTCTCTCTGCCGCCGGGTGCGACCCCACACCACAATTAGGGCTCAGCGAGGGGGTGTGGAGAGATGGGGGCCTTTAGAAATGACGGAACGCTGTTCAGCCTGCTAAAATAAGTGCTAGAACAGTGGTCTAGCCCGTGGAGGATTGGCCTTTAACGGTGGTGAGTCCGAGTCACCTGCACATATGCTAGTTCCATCACTGTGAGGTTGGTACCATATGAATGCACACATATAAAAATATACATTCATATCAACTACCACATTGGGGGGAACCACCCTAAAATATTTCACCAAGCATTGTTTTATCATACAGCAGTTGACGCCGCTTGTAGGTTGTAGAATGTTGGCACTTTCCAAATAGTCCAATTCAAACATATACTGGAGTTAAAAAGCTGGGCATCCAGTTATCTCAAACACTAAACGGTCATTTGTGTACCTGCATTCATTTCAGTGTTTCATATTCCAATCATAATGTGGTGAATCCGGGGGGGGGGGGGGGGGGGGAGGAGTTGCTCTGTATATTGTCACGTTTTGTCCCCAAGGGTAATCACGGGGAGCATGGAAGTGGGCCGGAGAAATGATGTAATGGGCGTGGGAAGAAATCAATGTTCTTTTCTGACTTTTAACCCCTGTGCCATTTTCATTACTCATTTTAATTTCCTTCACTTCCGTGATCCACCAGGACGTGAGAAGTAGTGATTATGTGTTGCACATAGGGGGGGGGGGGGATGCTGCTCTTCCCTTGGCTTTTACCACTGAATGATCTTGGGAAGATGTGTAGTCATTTGTAAGGCGATGAGAAATCAGGAAGGGGAAGCAGTGGTGCGTAACAGTATATTTTCTGTCCTTCCATTCCGTGACCCAAAATGTTATGTTATTCTTGGATTCTGAAATCTACTTGTTATGTGCCTTGGGAAGTCATTCAACAATTTTTTTTTTTTTTAAAGTAATATACATACAGCAAATATCAACATGGAAAGATGTGAGAGACAACGGTACATCACAGGGGTAGCCAACTCCTGTCCTTAAGAGCTACCAACAGGTCAGGTTTTTAAGATATCCCCGCTTCAGCACAGGTGGTGCAATCACTGGCTCAAAGACTATGCTGAAACAGGGATATCCTGAAAACCTGACCACTTGTCCATTACGACTCAAATTGAAGGAAATGCCTTATATTATATAACTATAAAAATATAGTTTCCGTCGGACAAGTCTATCAACAGGGTAAACTCCTACAACGAGGCTAAATCCAGAACAGTGTTACACAAGAATTATGATTTCCTTTGTTGGTGAGCAAAAACACCACTTGTGAGCACTTTCACATGTCTCAGACAGGTCTCTAACCCTGCTTTTCACCATTATCTCCTGTGTCCACTGCCGCCAGGGATTCTGGGTAATGACATCCAAATGAACACACAGTGTCAGCTTTTGCTTCTTGTCCATTTTAACATGGATGCCTGGACACTTGTTGAGTGTAAAAGACTGAGTGTGTTTCAAGAGCTGAATTGCATATAAGAAACTGTTTTTAAATGTGCATAGCTAGGCAGAGAAGTGTATACAGAGCCTGATTTTCCATTACACCGACGCCCCTAACGTTTGTCTTAGGTTACTTTGGCCTAAGAAGAGCAATATCAAATAACTCCACATTACACAACAGACTTTATGGTTTTTCTCTACTTCCAATTCAGCGTTCCTATGCTCAGCACTGGTAAACATTTAAAAACTCAAATGTTAAAAAATCTTTCATATAATATACTGTGTTTTATTCAATATAACAAGAACAGCATACAATGAAGGCAGCTCGGGGCAAAATTACTTAAGAAATGACCATTTGCACAGTAGTTGGATTATTGCACCACTCTGGTTATAACAAATGTTCATTCTATTTGTTATAAGTGCTACATTCAAACCACTGGAGACGAACAAGACATGTTCTCGTGCAGCGTTTTATTAACCAAATCAGATCACTTTTGCACGGTGTGGCAGCCAGGCATCTGAAAGCAATTAAAATGGTGCCACGTGGAGATTTTTTTTTAACGCAGGGGTGGCCAACTCCAGCCCTCAAAGACCACCAACATGTCAGGTGTTCATAATATCCCTGCTTCAGCACAGGGGGCTCAATCAGTGGCTCAGTCGAAGCCTGAGACAATGATTGAGCCCCCTGTGCTGAAGCACGCTCTTTGACTGAGCCACCTGTGCTGAAGCAGGAATATCCTTAAACCCTGACCTGTTAATGGCCCATGAACACTGGAGTTGGCTACCCCTGTATTAAGGACTCTTAAAAGCTTACTTTTTTTTACCTGTTGTGGTGAAGGGTCCCTCCGCCACCAAACGGCGGCAACTTAGCTGCGGCAAGATGGCTGCTACCAAATGTCCAATTCCGCGCAGCGGTACGCATTATTTCTCCCAGACAAGAATTCTTATAAGGGAATTTCCAAATGAAATATCCCGACAAGGAGGCCCCTTCCCTCGGAGTGCCATGGTTTAGCTCCAGGGGATCAATTATTTCAAATAAGGCCCAACATAACTATATATGTTATTAAAAAAAGCCGCACAGATGCTGCATTAGAAGCTTCCTTTCTTCTGCTTTCTTATAATAATTCTCCCCATGTAACGCGCGTCAGTAAAAGGCCGTGATCGCCATCAATTTCTGCCCAAAGCTTCCCGATAGGCGCATTCTTATCTTGACTAGTATGGTTTGGGCTACTTTTCAAATAACTAAATAAAGCTGATATGGAGTTGGTATTTTCAGCTGTCAAAGAAAACCCCACACTGCCTCTGAATAAATAGGTTGGAGCATGTGGTGATGCTTGAAAATGCGTGTCTAGGAAGATTAGGATGGCATTTTCACAGATCCACTGTCTCTTTCTACTTCCACTCCATTACCACTATGAGGCTACCTTGTTCTGTCCCACATAATTGGGCATGACTTGACCTTTCACGTGAAACATTCTTGATGTTCCGGAATGGGCCACTTTGATGCTGTGATTAATGTTCATTTGGCATAAAATAGCATGGTTCAGCTACGGTGGACGCACTGTTATACCCATTTAAACCCGCATATTGAGATTGTATGGCAGGGTGTGGTCAACTGCAGTCCTCAAGGGCCACCAACACTACCGCTATTAGGGATATCCCTGCTTCAGCACAGGTGGCCCAATCAGTGGCTCAGTGAATGGCTGAGCCATCTATGCTGAAGCAGGGATTTCCTTAATACATGGCCTGTAGGTGGTCAACCCTGCTATATGGTATTCAGTGAATTGGGTGAAGATACCTGGTGGTATAATCCCCTCAGGGCCGTCAACAGGGGGGAGAGCCGGGACTTCTTTGCCCGGCTGCCGGTCCTCTTGTTGCCGCTGTGTCCCGGTTCTCCCCAGCTGCGAGCCTGCCTCTCCTCACTGTCCCACATCGGGCCTCTCTGATGTTGGTGCACGCAGGAAGCTGTGTCCAGCCTCCAGCGCACACCGTCATGAGAGAAGCCCGGCACGTGCCGGAGTCAGAAAGAGGTTTAGCGTGGGACAGTGAGAGAGAGGCAGGCCTGAAGCTGAAAAGAGCCCCGCTCTCCCCAGCTGTGGGCCCCCCTCACTGTCCCGCGCAGGGCCTCTCTCACGTCGGCGCGCGTCGTATTTTGGGGTGGTTTTTTTTGTATTTATTTGGGGCGTGGGGGGGCTTTTTTGTATTTTGGGTGGGGGTTTGATGTATTTGGAGTGTGGGGGGCTTTTTGTATTTGGGGATGTGGGGCTTTTTTGTATTTGAGTGGTGGGGTGGATTTTTGTATTTGGGGGGTGGGGTTTTTGTATTTGGGGGGGGTGGGGTTTTTGTATTTGGGGGCGGTCGGTTTTTTTGTATGTATTTTGTGGGCTGGAGGTAATTATTGTGGGGGGGATTGTTGGTGTTTGGCCAGGGGGGCGGACGGAATGAGTATGAGTATGAGGAGGGGTCATTTATAGAGGGGGGGGGAGTGAGTGAGGGTGTAAGAGAGGGAATGAGGAAAAGAGTGGTGAGCAGGGGAGAGAAATACATAGGAAGAGGGGAGGGGGAAATAGGTGTGAAATAGTGGGGCTCGAAAGACCGTCGACATGGGGGGTGGGGGGGCTGTCGGAACTCTAGTCCTGTGCCACCGAAAATCTGTCGGCGCCCCTGATTCCGCTCACGTTCTTTAGTAGCATGAACATTTGGGCAAAAAGGTATCAATCCTTTCTTAAGTGAATACTGACTTTACCAGCATGCCATTACTTTTTTTTCCTGATGTATGAGTTTATTGGTGATTCTTAATTATACTGAGAATATCAATATACTTTTACAACAACATGTGATATTCTTCCTTAACTCCTCTGGGTTCTGCTTCTTCTAAAACGGCCCAAACCCATATTTTTCCACCATGCTGGAGTGTGAGCCCTGGGTGCAGCAAGAGGGGTAGGAACCGGACTTGAGCCAACACTTTTGTAAATGGAATGACAACTGATGCATTATGATGAAAAGGAAGAATAGTGATGCAGTGACGCAGTGACGTAGTGATGCAGTGACGCAGTGACGTAGTGACGCAGTGACGCAGTGACGCAGTGATGTAGTGATGCAGTGATGCAGTGATGCAGTGACGCAGTGACGCAGTGACGTAGTGATGCAGTGACGCAGTGATGTAGTGATGTAGTGACGCAGTGACGCAGTGACGCAGTGACGCAGTGATGTAGTGACGCAGTGACGCAGTGACGCAGTGATGCAGTGACGCAGTGATGTAGTGATGTAGTGACGCAGTGACGCAGTGATGTAGTGATGTAGTGACGCAGTGATGTAGTGATGTAGTGATGCAGTGACGCAGTGATGCGTGTTGAAAATCTATTTTCTTAACCATGGATTGTTGTGGTCTATTGTATACATATAGAATTTTAAAAAAAAAGGGATACTGTATTAAGCTAGAAGATAAGCACGCGAGGTTAAACAGTTAACCTTTAGTACTGATCGATATTAACAATAAAAGGAAATTAACTGCGAGCTTTAGTGTTAAAACAGTGATAGAATAGGATCACTGACCTTTTTACTGAACCTCCTGCATTTTCAAAAGCCGTCAGTTTCCTTTCCTGCTCACAGTTCTCTGCAGTATGATTATCAAATCATTTGTGCTTACTAGAAATGCGCTAAACAATGAAAAATACAATAACAAACTTTTTTGTGTTACACCCCCCCCCCCAATTTCGCATCCCTGTAAAACATTTAGCCAAGCCTCAAAGGTCTAATAATCCCACAAAATGAATGTTAGATTTAATTTGTCGTAAAGAAAAGCCTGAGCGACCGTTTGAGACGGTTTGGGCTGAAAATCACGGTTGACTTCAGTAAGGATTTTTGATCTAAATTGACCCAAACGGCTGTTTTGTGGTATGTAGAATTAGCCCCTAAAACTTGTCCGCTACGATTTGATCCTGTCGTGTACAGTATGCTAAGAGTTGCTATCAATACAATGTATTCCTATTACTGTTGGCATAAGAAGATAAAGCATTATATCAAAGATGCGCAAAGTGGGGGGGCGGGAGAATTTCCAGGGGGCGCGGCCGCTACAGAGATCCCGTGCTCTCCCACAGGGCATTTAAATGAAATGCAGGAGGGGGGGAAGCCCGCTTGAGGCCTCTGCAGCGTCTCTTAGCTGGTCTTCGGCGACGTGTCGCCATGGTAACCGGTGACGCATCGCCATGGTAACCGGCGTCGATTGCCGCAGCGGGGTCACGTGACGTCACGTTGCCATGGGATCAACGTGACATCACATGACCCCGCAACATTATTTGATGCCGGAGCAGAGGAGGAGGTGGGGGCGCGAGCCAGGAGGTAAGCAAGCGTGGAGGGGGGGGGGGGTGCAGTTTAAAACCTTTGTGCACCCCTGAATTATATGACCAAAATCACTTAAGACCCGATTCCTAAATTGTAGCTAACTATGCTATGCCCCCTAGGCAAAGTTCAAATAGACTTAAGAGTCCAAAATATTCCATAATGTTTGCTCCATAACACTTTACTTACTAATCTTGTCTTTTATTGGTGAACAATCAGAGTACACACAATGTTTCAGGCCATCACTGGACCTGTGTTACTTTATACAAGCGTTGCGCAAAGTGGGGGGCGCGCCCCCTCTGGGGGGCCTGGGGTTTACAAAGGCCCTGTGCGCTTCCCGAAGGCATTTAAATTAATGCCGGGGGAGCTGCAAGGTCTCTTACCTTACCTTGACTCAGACGGCTACTGGTGATGCGTTCCATTTTTCGATGACGTAGACACATAGTGTGTGTTGTTACACATGCCGCAATGGGCGTTGCTGGCCTCTTGGATCACACCTGTGGCTCCTTTTCATAAGTGTATTATCGGTATGTATATATACCACTTCCTTAAAGCAGCAGTCCAAGCTGCCATTTTTCCCCCTTTCATATGTGCATCATTACAATCCACACAATGATCAGTAATTAGCTAAGTTGCCAATCGATCCATTCTCCTGTGTCACTGATTGGCGAAGATTCAGCTCAGGGGTTCACTAAATGGCTGTCAGTGCAGCAGAAGAGGACCAAAGATGCAAAGTTCTGTGGGAAAGATCATGTGACCAGGCAGTCACTAGATACAATTGTTGCACTGCTAGAGCAAGGGCAGGGCTCAAAGAGGGGCCCAGAGCTTGTTTCAGAAGAGGAAGGGGATGTGACTTTGTAAATAGTTGCTATAGAAGTCTATTTGAACTTTGCCTATGGGGAACTGAACAATTTTTCACATGATTGCATTTGGGCGTTGGCTCCTGGGTTCTGTTACCCCACAAGAACTGCATGAAGGTCCTGTTTTAATTTTTATAACTCTACTATGCCACCTTTCATGCAGCCTCCAGGAAGAGAATTTTTTTTGAACAGTAGTAAATACATTTCCACAATTGTTTTTCTCTCCCAATACATCTGTACAGTGTACATATTAAATACGTGTGATGTAATAATGGATAAACAAGTCATGTGAAAAACAAACACAAATTGGTTAAATAGGAATAAAAAAAATGTGAATAAAAATACATCTACTACTGTTGCCCATTACAATTCTGATGAGTTGTAGATTGTAGCAGGCTTGAAGATGCTGTGTGAGGCGTGTGTGTGTGAGGCGCGTGTGTGTGAGGCGCGTGTGTGTGAGGCGCGTGTGTGTGAGGCGCGTGTGAGTGAGGCGCGCGTGTGTGTGTGTGTGTGTGTACACACACACACCACACACACACCACACACACACCACACACACATGTCTGTATTGAAGTTTGAAGGAAAAACTGTGTAGAGTTGTTGAAGCTCTATAGAGATAAGTAGAAATATTTTAGCACTCATCATTTTTACATAATCTGACACAGTATGGATTTATCAGTTTTTTTCCTCCTCCAAAGCCCTCTCTATCGCTGTAATGACATCACTGGCCTAAAAACTGTGAAATGACAAGAAAAACAGCTGAGCATTCACAATGTGACAGAAATTGATTTATTACGTGGTCTAGTTGTATTAAATGTCATCAGAGTTTATTACAAATTATACCACCTGATAGATCATTGCTCTCATTCTTTCAACCAGGAACCAAACAGCAGATAAAGGGCCTCATGCAGTAAGCGTTGATAAGGGAAATATGGCCATGTTATAGCCAAAATTGGGTTTGAGATTCAGTAAGCGCCGATAAGTGCTTCATATCGCCAGGTTTCGGAGCCGATAATTTGGTTATGGCCAGTCGCCTGCCGATAAGCCTGTTTTCGACACTGATCGCCACTTTTTTAAATCGGCTGGATTCAACAAAAAAAAACAGCTTATCGGGGCTGATCGGCACTACGAAATTGAGATGTTATGGCCGATTTCTCCCGCCAACTAAAGTTGGCAGTTTGGACGGGAGAACGATCGCTAAGGCTGCCGGAACGGCACTTAGAAAAAAAAAATCTTCTGTACATCAATGGAAGTCAATGGAGCGGGGACGTATAACAGTATAGTAGTACTGTTTACGTTTCATTGCTCACAATACAAGGGGGATTTGCATTACAGTGTGGGGGCATTCCCTGCATTGTGTCACAGCTGACGTGTCTTATTTGCATAACATTCGACTTTTACATGTTTTCAGCATTTGCGGGTCACATTACTCATCATGTGATGATGTGGCAAGGGAAAATACTATACTACACTCTTAAAGGAGAATCTCACATCATATCACACATTTTACTGAACTCAGCGACAATTATTTACATGATGTCACACATGTCACACATACACCGTATATTCATGTTCCTTTACATTACACAATGCTTGTAATGTGTCACGCATCTTTAAACCTTCATGTACATCTAAATTCTCATGTTTACATCTACGTTTGGGTCCTCCCTATTTTCATGACGTCACTTATTGGACGCTCAATCACATTGCATGTTTACATTGTAACCGTTGCATTACAAGCACTTCAACCTAACTTATACACACATGTACAGTAATTCATCATTGGGACACCTTGTAAACTCATTCTATACCAACTATCCTCCTTACACAAATGCATGCATATGCACACGACTATTCATTGTTGCCAACATGTCACAATAACATGGATAATTACACATGTTACACAAAACTTTTCCCACGTCAATCTCAGCCTTTTTGTCTCATTACATGACTGACTCTTGCGTTCACAAGTGTTACATGCATTGCACATGCAACTATTTATTTGCAAGCAATCTTTGTACAAAGCTTCACGTCACATCATTGCCAAATATCATCATTCCCTGCAGAATACACACAACAAATACTTAGAACAACAAGTGCACACAGCTTGCCACAGAAGTACTTTATTATGGTAATGTAACACCTTGCATTTTACTATGTCACCTGACATCATCACATACCTATTTAAAGGACGCACATTACCTGCTCATTCACAGCTACTCATTTCAAAATGTTGCGAATGTTTAGGAGACGCAGGAACATTCTTTTCTATGACATGCTTGATGATCAAGAGAATCATATAGGGCAAGGTAGGGACACACCGAGGGACAGTGACAGTGACGCGGATACGACAGGGACAGGGAGAGGGACAGGCCGAGGGACAGGTAGAGGGACAGGAGATCAGAGGAGAAGACAGAGGAGACAACTTGTGCCTCGTCCGCGTCTGTACAGGGAGAGAACCCTGTTAGATGGGATGAGTGAGGAGGAGATTGTAAGTCGCTATCGTTTGAGTTCAGCAGCAATCTTAGCTCTTTATGAGGAGATAAGGGGGGATTTAGATTTTTTCACAGCCAGAGGTCGTGCAGTCCCTGGGCTTGTTAAAATGCTGTGCTCATTACATTATCTTGCTTCCGCGTCATACCAGACAACTGTGGGCATAGTGGGCGGGGTCTCGCAATCTACATTCTCGCGGGCCTTGACCCAGTTTCTCTATGCACTCAATAGACGCGCTAGGAATTATATTCATTTTCCTACAGAGGCGACAGAGTGGCTGGAAGTCAGGACTGGCTTTTATAATATAGCAGGGATACCATCTGTGCTGGGTGCAATCGATTGCACACATGTTGCTTTGATTGCACCTAGTCAGAGTGAGCATGTGTACCGCAATCGGAAGCACTACCATTCACTCAATGTACAGGTGGTATGTGATGCGACGATGAGGATAATGCATGTGGTACCCAAGTTCCCTGGTTCCAGTCACGATTCCTCTATCCTGAGGAACTCTTCAGTCTTCCATGCGTTCGAAGAGGGACATTTTGAACCTGGTTGGCTGCTGGGTGAGTACATATTTACATGTTCTAACACAAAACACATGTTGATTTAGGAATGTTGGCATTGTACAATTTGATCACTAATGTCAGCTTATGTGTGCTCCATTCATTATAGGTGACTCAGGATACGGAATTAGGCCGTGGCTCTTGACTCCGGTGCTAAACCCTCAAACTGAAGCAGAGGACAGGTACAATGCAGCCCATATATCTACAAGATCTGTTATAGAGAGGACATTTGGCCTACTCAAGACCAGGTTTAGGTGTCTGGACAGAACTGGTGGGGCTCTTCTATACAAGCCTCAAAAAGTGTCTGATATTATCCTTGCCTGTTGCATTTTGCACAATGTTGCACTCAGGCACAATGTACAGTCAGACCTAGCTGAGGCTTTGGTAGACGAGCATCCCACCCATGTAGCTGCTGAAAATGAACAAACAGCCAGTGGTGGCCAGACACGACAGAATCTCATCAATTCATTTTTTTCTTGTAAGTACAAACTCATATGTTCCTAGTACTACTTTTATAGTTTAATTATGTTATATTAACAATAATGTTTCTTTATATAACCTTCTGTTAGGACACAGATGAATATGGGTTGCACACCTTTCTTTTCTCTGCTGTGTGCACAAAGGGATGTGGCACCGGTATGTTATTGTTGCACAGGTTATATAATCCCTCTTCAATTGTACTTTAGTTGTGTGTATGTGAATACAACTTGGGTAACAAAGCAATAATATTTTAGCATTGTGTTATTCCTTATGCTAAGACAAAACACATATTATGCCCATAATCATTCATGCTTCTAGTATGCTTACATACAATGTTATTGGTGCAGTGTAACATGTACATCCATATGATGTGTACACCAGGCTGATTTACATTTTGAATGTCATGAAATATACATGGTGTTGTACATTTAACACCAAATACACACTTTGCTGTGTTGTTTACGGTACTGAAGATGGCATGTCAATGTTTGCAATTTATATATTGTTCCTTTGCATTATAGGTATATCTCCAGTATGACTGATCATGGTATGTATATTTGCTGACATCTCTCATAAGATGTGGCTACCTCAATCTTCCTATAATTATTGGAACTAAAAACCCAACATATTGGTTTAAACACAAATGTTACATATATGTACTTTCTGTATCATGTATATGCATTTAGCTACTCTTGAGCTTTCATGTGCATTGTATTACAAAATGATTACTCACATTTCATCACATTTTATGTATGTTTCCTTATAATTTCCATTAATGTAATATAGAGGTGGTTGGAGAAAAGGGGATAACTGTACTTATTTGTTTACTTACGGGAGCACATTCATCACTAGCATAGACACACTTTTTAAGACAACTGTTTGTGTCTCTATCAATTGGTGTAGGATCCATGTATAACACCGACAAATGATAACACCAGCTTTATTATGGTAGCTTATATCATCATATTGACTATACTATGTATTTCTAAACGATTAATAAACACAGTAAACTATAGTTAGTTAGGTTAATGAAATATACACAGAAACGTACTTCATAACATGATGGTGATGTCATATTCAGAACATCATGCATTGGAGGGGACCATAACATCTGGCCAGTAACATTATTTGCTACAGTCCCAAACCATTTTATCTACATACCCATGTAACAAGAGATTTTAAAAATAAATGGCTACTTGGTTGTAAGTGTCCTTTACATTGGGAGAAGGAGTGGCTCACTGAGTAAAGACACACACTAGCACTGATAGTTTGAAGCAGGGGAGTCTGGTTCAATTCCCGGTGTGGGCTCCTTGTGACCTTGGCCAAGTCACTTTATCTCCCTGTGCCTCATGCGGCAAAAAAACATTTGTACGTTCCACGGGCCAGGGACCTCAGGCTGAAACATGTGTCTGTAAATCGCTGCGTACAACTAGCAGCCCTATACATGAACATGCTCATATTATTATTATTATTGTTACATAGTTTCGACAGTCATACGTTCCATTACATATTAGAATACACAAATGTGTTAGCAGAGTGGGAATGGTTGTTATATATAAAACACACCATGTCATAAAATGTTAGTAGTCATTAAAGAACACTCAATAAAAATTCATGAGGCACTCTTTTGCAACATCATTATGTTAATTAAGTGCTTATGCAATATAGGCATAAGGGTATCACATTTTTAATTGTTTGTTAATAAGCGCTGCAAGCAATATAAAATTAGTTCCATATGTAGTATAGTAGTCGGTGGCTCCTCCTCACAATCATCTCATATAAAGGTAGACTCTTCTGAAATCATACATTGATCCGATTGTATCTTCCCCGACATCTCTGAAATACAGCAAACACATGATGGTCAAAGATGGCACCTTACTAGATATGCATCCGTGACAACGCGTTACGCAGCTCTATATGATTGTGTAGATACACACGTCACTCACTTATATGTTAGAAGTAAAACTGTTCATCAGTATGTAATGTTTCTTTAAATTTGTAGCAGGCATAACTATGTATAAGAAGTGAACGTTGCCTGTATACTGAAAGATGTGCGCGCACATCTTTGTGTGCGCACGCACTTCACGCTTGGCTCCACTAACTGTTAGCGCATGCGCAAAACAAAGCGTACGTTGTGCGTTCAATACATGTTGAAAATACCAGTAAACATAACATCTTTATTTCAAATACAATGAAGACGAAACTACATTCGTTCTAAACGAGTACATCTGTATTCTTTTTAAACAGACGTGTTTGAACAGAAAGCACGGCCGATAACACAATGCGCAAATGCAATACGTGTGACGTCATGTTAAGCCAGCGTGAAACGCACGCTAACACTCCTCCCACTCAATTAACATTCGGCTAACGCCCAGGGTACGCCTACAAACACTGAGCCGCACGCATCACACACTGCAGTTACCGTTACTATAACAAAACATGACAGCCAATAGGCTTTGAGGCGCGCACGTCGCTTGGGGGCGGGGCTTACATCAGTAATCCTTTTTAAGGACGCCTTGGCCCATGACAAGGGTCCCACGTCATACGTGGTGGACCCGGTTTTCAATGTTGTAGATGTTGCATGATAACAAAACAGGTATGTGTTAGAGTAATGGTAAAATGTTGCTAATATGTTTAAAGGGATAGGAAAGTACGTATATTTATTCCGTCAGCAATGTGTACTACTCTTTCAGGTCCTACTATATTGTATTAGGAAACAATTTGTTTGTGATCGCTACATGTTATGCAGTCTGCAATGTTACGCTGTATCCACGCATTGAAAGTGAAAATGGTGGTTACAAAAAAAAAAAAAATTTAAACGCAGAGTCAACGCATAACGATTGTTATATTTACCATTCTTCTAGAATTAACTCTTCGCCTGGCTGCAACTGGTCGCTCCAGAAATGCAAGCCATTTTCATCCACGCTTAACCCAACCGCTGAATCCAGTATGGCACATATCTCCTCCAGGATGCGCTCATAGGAATCGCCACTGCTTTCTTCAAATAATTGGTCGGGAGGTAGGTTCATTTCTTCCGGTTCCCATTCCAATGCAATTTCAGCTGAAAGGCTTGGTACATAATCATAGTACTTTTGTTCTTGTACAATGTGGGTTTCAGGAATGGAGGCTGCAGATATTGCAGCACGTATCGATTCAAACGGATCAGTAGTAGCGGATACATTGCTATTGCCATTAGGAATAAATATGCCTTTCACGACAATATAAGTGCCGTCTTTCAGGATAAATTGTTTTTCCGGGGCAATCTTCCAGAAACCATAGGTGTGTTGTAGCTTATCCTGGTCACGTTCAAAAAAGTCATTACTTGATAAAGTGAATCTTATTGAGGAATTAAAATTCCGTGCATGCTTACGGTCTTGGTAATAAGGATATTTTGCTCGAATGAAATCATCGATTTGGCGTGTGCTTGCTTTCTGTCCGCGACTGTTCAAGATGGCTTCACAGATCATGTACTTATACCCTAAAAGGGGATTAATATTGTTAACGAATTCATCAGCCATGTCTGAGTAGCACAAAAGCTGTGTGCAGGTCTGTGTTATTTGCTCATCAAAATGAATGTGCTGAATGGCTAACAAACTCCTGTTTTTCCTTGTCAAGGTCAACAAAAGTAACTACTTTGACTCCTTATTTCAAACGCCAATTGGATTTGGTTGTCTAATTGGGTTAACAGTTGTGGTTCGTGATATGGGACTGTGGGAGAAACATTTCTCCTTCTTTTATCTCGTTTGTGAAAAACATCCCTAGACTGTGAATGCGTTCACATAGTGTTTTTTTGAAAACTAACAAAGGCCAGTGTGTGAAAATATTTCTTAGCCAGGCATATCAGTAAAAACACACCTGCAAAAAGAAATGTTTTTTCCCCGCTTACATTTCTGTGTGTATGTGAAAGTCTGGTTAACTCCCTGTCTGCATGAGTTTAAATACGTGTGTATATATATATATATATATATATATATATATATATATATATAAATATATCTCTTATAAAAATATATATATATTTATATATAATATATTTTTTTTTTTTATATTGCAGGAGTACACACAACATTGATGGCATTAAGTATACCTTGTATGAAACCTATTTAAATGGTGAGAAACATGATTGAATTAAGTAATAAACATTTGTTTAAGCACAATACTGTTAGAGTCTCATACTTAGGATATTTCTCAAACATTAGGCCTGTATTATTAAAATAGTGTGCTTTCACAAGGAAGCATGAAGTGTATTAGTTTGTGTATACCAGTTTATATAGTACTATATATATATATATATATATATATATATATATATATATATATATATATATATATATATATATATATATATATATATATACACACACATATATACATATATATATATATATATACACATATATATATACACATATATACATATATATATATACACATATATACATATATATATATACACATATATACATATATATATATATATATACACACACTCACACTCACACTCACACTCAGTGTGTGTGTGTGTGTGTATATATATTATTATACATTCTGAGATGTTATAGAAACGAACACACAACTGATTAAAGGACAAAATTACAATGGCCAAGCAAGGCAAAGGTAAGTAATAATTTACACATAATCCTGCTGTACACGTACAAGAAAGATGTTTGCACTTACTTAGGTGTTTTAATAATTGCATGTGACTAATATGCATATGCAATTCTTACATCAATTAACACACCCAAATGCAATGTTTTGCTGCAAAGTCAATGGCAGCTTCTCTAAACTTAGCAACTGGCTCCTGGTGGACCATTACTGAACAGACGATTACAACATAAATATTTATAACACAATTAATTATGAGTGTTAACATTTCCAAACCTTCACGTGTACAAGAACATAGTTGAAAGTTTGGAAACAACACAGTCTTCAGCATACATACAATAGTAATTAGATAATCTGAAGTCAACAAAACAAGGCCAAACACATATTTTCTGAATTATAACATTTATTTTTTTTGTTCCTTTTGTGAGCGAGTAACAGGCCTGCTTGTTGTCTCTTGAATTTTCCTTTTTCTTTTGCCACCAACTTTAGGCACAACAGAGCCACTTTGAGTGGCCTCTGGCACTTCACGGGCAGGGCTTGTGGCCAGTGACTGTTCACCTACAGGGCTTGTGGGCAGTGATTCACCTACAGGGCTTGTGGCCAGTGACTCACCTACAGGGCTTGTGGGCAGTGATTCACCTACAGGGCTTGTGGCCAGTGACTCACCTACAGGGCTTGTGGCCAGTGACTCACCTACAGGGCTTGTGGGCAGTGATTCACCTACAGGGCTTTTGGGCAGCGACTCACCTACAGGGCTTTTGGGTAGTGACTGTTCACGGACAGGGCTTGTGCCCAGTGACACATGTGAGCAAGTTGGTAGACACTGCACAAGTGATGGTTGGTCTGTTTCATGTGTGTCTTTTGTTGTTTTTGACCAAAAACTGGTCAGTAGTAACTGCTTGTATTTTGTTTTTGTGGGCTCCTTTGTAGGTGTCAGCTGCTGATTTTGTACAGATGGCAGTGGTAGTATGTCGTCAGGAACCTGCACAGCAATGTCTGCTACTTGACCGGTAACATTTGGGCCTGGTGAATGAATCTCAGATGAATGTGGTGAAAACTGACCTGCATGAACAGATCCTGGCTGGGAGGTGTTGAATTGTGGTACATTAGTCATTCTCCAGTAATTAGCTTGTGTTTGCTGAACAACTAATGCTTCGAATGAGGTGTTGATTTTTTGCAACTGTTTAGGCACTTCAATGAAGACTCTGTGGAGATGTGCCAATTGTGATACTGTTTCTTCCTGCAGTCCAATCATCCTTTCCAGCACTGTCATCATGTCTGAATGGCGACGATTTTCTGCGTCCACTATTTTTCCCTCTGAAGCTACAATTGCATCGTATGTGGAAGTTGATGGACGATTTGGCGGTACAACAGTTTCTATTGGCACCTCTTCATGGTCACATGATTGTATTTCAGTCTCTTCTGTGGCGTCATCCTCATCATACTCATCATCCTCATCACCATGATGTTCTAAAAAGAAATGTACACATTATTAAATGGCATGTTAATGTATGCTGTGTTACTATGTAATTGTACTGTGTCCTAAGTAACACCTAACATGTTAGCATACGTTTTATAACCTCATTAAAAACTACCTTGACTTACGAATAATGTTTGGACTCAGTATGAAATATGAATGAATGAAAAGTTGCTCTAAACTCAGAAGTCCTACATGATAATTAACATCACTAACACAATACATGTTGCCTTACACTTAATTTTCACTGACACTAAGTAATCCTATTTAAAGAAGATGTGCAAAACAAATAATGCACATGACAACATAACATATAGAAGAGCACATATTATATGGCCAGCAAATGATACACTCACCTTCTAGTAGTGTTGAGCTGGCTGACCCAGGTGAAGACACTTGTTCCATCTCAGGTGACACATGTCCTCCAGGGGCAACTATATATAACAATAACATAAGTTTTACATTTACATGTGTAAATATTGAACAAACACTTATTGTATGTTCTGTATTTATGATTAACTAACAACATCAGTTCCTTAACCGAAAATGTGTGTGTGAAAGTGAACATAAATAGTTGTAATAACAATGTACATGCCTGTGTACTTAGAAGTTTTGAGTTCCCTAACATACAACATACTATGTTTCTGCAGTAATGCGTGAGGATAAATAGATTAAATGAGTACATAAAAATCATATGTTGTGTAGTGATATCAGTATCATAATGTACATAACTATCATGAGATGACCATTCACAATGGTTATCATGAAGGTGGTCATATTGCAAAAAGTGTTATTTTTGGTAGAGGATATGTGTGGTACATTAATCGAAGATGTGGCACACCTGAATGTGGCTGTGACTCAACAAGACAACACATGCAGTGTGTGATAATGTGTCTTTCATAGTAGTTCAACTATAGATATGAGTGAACTAATGTGTGACGTACGCTTTGATAAGTAATGAGTTGTTGGGGCATTTAGTAGCTAGAGTTAAGCTTTCCAATGAGTGTGATTAACTTCAGTTGTGCTATTCAGGTTGTAAGAAAGGTATTCCCTTCCCCAAAAAGCCTAATCAGCCACACCTTTCAATGACTTGAAACAGGTGCAAATGGTGTGAACTAAGTTGACCGTGAAATGAGGCTGTAATTAGTGTGTGTGCTGAACCCCACCCCCTCTGTTGAAGTGTATGCTGTGATGAGATATTAATTGCAGCTGCTTTAACACAATGGTAGATGAGCTAAGTAGTCATCTGCAGTGTTTAAGTTATGAAAACAATGACATAACATATGATACGTGTGCCTCATTATGCTGTCTGTATATGACATAAAGCAAAAATGGACCTTTTCTTAAGCAACTATAGATGTGTTAGTGCCAGTGATGTTTGTAGGCCGTTACATGCAATTTCTTTGATGCATGCTTAAAATAGGCAGTAATGTCATGTTTGTCGGAGTAAAATCAATAAAATACACAATAATATGATACATATTTCTGTTCTGTACCTGTAGCTACTAATAATTTCTCATGAACATGTGTTACACGTGTACTACCCTGTTGTTCCCCATCTTCGCCCACCATCAATTGCTTCCACTGCAGCTATGCATTTTGGGAATTCACATGTAAATGAGCACGCAATGGCACGTGCTATATTAGTTACTGCTTTTAGTAGGACTACTACATATATGTCTATTTTGAGATATATATATACAGAATCAGACATATACATATATAGATGCAGGTATGCTTATATTGTGAAGACAGTATAAAAAGCAGTGTAACTATGCAAAATAACTGTAAGCAACGACACGCCTAGTACAGTAATATTTATCACCTGCTGGAAATTGTGACGGATAAATTCCAATGTCACGGTCACCAGCCAAGCCTTCCACGACGACGGTAAGTAATTTTGGCCGAAGCAGCTCCTCCAATGGAGTCAATATGAGACGTTGTGGTGTGGGCCCACCTCCAGTGCCAGTAGCATGCACGCGTTGGTCTTGTATTTTCTTTTTCAATTTGGACCTAATATCATCAAATCTTTTCCGACAATGATACTTGTCCCTGACACGATTCCCACAGGCATTGACACCAATGACTATTGTGTCCCACATTTCTTTTTTGCTTGCTGCACTTGTCCGCCCTTGAAAAACATATAAAAGATATGAGGTAAATGAATAATAATATAAGCACCAGTTTCCTACACTGCTAGCTGTTCCAAGTGATAGCAAACATGCTGTTTTATGTGTAATATGTGCAGCACATGAGCATTCACTACTAAACCTATACATGTAAGCAAGGTTGCATTCATATTGTATGCAGTTCTGGCAAATTGACCGCCTGTGTTTATTTGTCCTTGTAAGGCATGATAAAAAGCTGTGTTTCCACACTAATGAACATAGAAAGATATTGTGTACCCATATTTGCATATGAACAAAACTCAGATGACCTAGGATCACATGTATTTGAATAATAAATGTAAAGTTACACTTACCTACTAAATGTCCATATATACTGTCATAGTGCTCCAGAATGCCAGTGACAAGAGCCCTATTTTCCTGGTCATTGAAGCGAGGATTACGTGGCTTCTCCACACGTTTTTTCCGAGCAGGTTTAGGGTCAGAGCTTGGCTGGTGCTGACTGGACTCTCCTTCTTCCAATGGAAGAGCCTCCAAAAGCTGGCCACCAGCAAGCACGCCACCACCATCCACCCCATCAGCAACTGCGCCACCAGCAGCACTCCCAGCACCAGCACTCCCACTCCTAGCACCAGCACTCCCACTCCTAGCACCAGCACTCACACTCCTAGCACCAGCACTCACACTCCTAGCACCAGCACTCACACTCCTAGCACCAGCACTCACACTCCTAGCACCAGCACTCCCACTCCCAGCACCAGCACTCCCACTCCCAGCAACAGCACTCCCACTCCCAGCAACAGCACTCCCACTCCCAGCAACAGCACTCCCACTCCCAGCAACAGCACTCCCACTCCCAGCAACAGCACTCCCATTCCCAGCAACAGCACTCCCATTCCCAGCAACAGCACTCCCACTCCCAGCAACAGCACTCCCACTCCCAGCAACAGCACTCCCACTCCCAGCAACAGCACTCCCACTCCCAGCAACACCACTCGGTGCACCAGCAACATCACTCCCCTGAACAGTACGTTCACTCCGACGCGTACTCCCACGAGTAGCACTCCCACTCCCACCAGCATCACTCTTCCCACGCTTTGCGGGCATACTTCCAGCACTCACAAAAAACAGACAATAAATGTACAGGCAATCACACGACCCACTTCCACATATAAAACAAGACAAAGATGTAAACAAAACAACAAAGGACAAAGCTCACCCAATACACAACAAGTCTCTCAGTCAATATGCAAATGTTCAATCGTCCAGCTCTGTGCGTCTCTCTCTCTCTCTCACTCCCAACAACACAGAGAATGATTAGCAGTACACGTTGCCTTTAAATATGGCGCGCAATCAAAAACATGCTTGTTTCGCCTGATTCAGCAAGATTTGTGATTGTGCAACCTAACAGCACCCCGCCACGCACGCCGATACACCTGTGTGTGATCGGCTCATCATCGTGAGAGTGGGCGGATTTGTTTTCGGGTTGATTTTGAATGTATTCGGCACTTACTGCATACGGAGAGGGAAAAACGCCAATAACATGACTAATCGATAAGCTTGCCGATTTCACATAATCGTCGCTTACTGCATGAGGCCCAAAGACACTAATATATTCAACATGTCAACATGAAGCTAAAAATAGAGTTTATTTAAGTATACTGCGCTGTCGCAGTGCAAAGCTGCATTTCAGATGCAGTATGTCTCAATGTTTTGGATTGTCCTAGTTATTAAATAAGTTATGGTGGGTGATAAAGTGAGAAAAAACCTCCACTGTACAGTGTACAGCAAATTAAAATCCCCCCGCGAGCACATTCATGTGTGTCAGACAGGTCTGCAACCCTGCCCTTCCCCCATTATCCCTTAGCATACAGTGCTTCCACTGCAGCCAGGGATTCTGGGTAATGACATGCAAACAAGCACACAGTGTCACTTTTTGCTTCTAATCCATTTTAACATAGACCCCTAGAAGCTTATGCCTGCCGCATTACGCAGCTTTTACGCACAGTCTGGGTTAAAGTGCAAAGCCGGTAAACCTACTGTATGCATTATGTACAGAATGTACCTTCATGAGTATTTGTTAAACACAGTCCTGATGTTAGAATGAAGTATGTAGAAAGAATATAATTTAAAGCAGAAATACTACATTCCCCCTTCTTTTATTTGTCTTATTTGTACATATAAAGCATGTGGTAATGTATAATTCCACATTCTTGCCTACCTGGCAATCGTTTGGTGCTCTGGTTATACATCTGTAAAAATCCTTATGCTGTGATTAACATAATGGCTGCTTCTATCAGTGTGAGGCTACGGCCCCACTGCCTGCGCGCCTGCGAGGCTGGCGGCGCGTGCAGCCTAGTCCCCCGGTCTGCAGTGAGCTACAGGGGAAAAGACAGGGGGGCGTGACGAGGGAGTGACGGGGGCACGGCCATGACGTCACCCAGCAGGTTCGCCCTCGTTGGCTGGACCGCCGGGGGGCGTGGCCTAGTGCTCCGTCACTAGGTCTAATCACAATTTTAATGTAGGTCTGAAAAACTCGCCGCGCAGCGCTGCAGCCCCCTCTCACAGCAGGCCTGGCCCCATTGAGGGGCGGCTCTTGTCCCCACAGCGCCCGCCGTAGCGAGCGCTGCAGCAGCCAGCGGGAACCAAGCCTACTGTAACTCAGCAGCTACAATGTATCCTTATATTACGAAGGTAACATTATCTATTGTTAGTTTACAGCTCAAACTGCTGGGAACATTGGCAACAAATTATCAGACACAGGAAAGTGTTGCTAAGATCTTGTGCTGCTTGGAAGGTGGGTTAAAACCTGCTATAGAAATCAAAAGATGCTTTAAAACTTATTACAAATTTCATTGAGTTCAATTGAAAAATAATGCAGTAAGTATTATCTAATACTACAGATTTTTTTTTTAAACCATATAAGTTCGGACATGTTTTGCTGCTTTAACTGCATCAAGACAAGAAATTGTAAAGGGGAAAAAAAAAAAAAGAACGGACTGCTGCATTTTATTCTGCGCAAATACAAAATGATAAATAGCCATTGCCTACGTTTATTAGCAGGTAAAGTAATTGTTCAGAGGTTTTCAGAAACAAGAAGCAAAATGGAACACCTATTATACTGTAGCCGCAGTTCTTACCAATTAATGTCACCTTAGGTCTCCTGCAACTGTACCACTTCTTGTAATACTTCTTGTCCTTTCCTAATTGGACTCTATTTCAGCCACAAATTTAGAAAGACTCCCCCCCCCCCCCCCCCCCTCATTCTCTCTCTGCTTGGCTACGTTATCTGTCATTCCGGTGACAACAGTTTAGCGCTAGGCTTCTAGCTCTGTACCACGGAGCCATCATCACTGACATTTCAACATTACTCCCTGCCGTACACCTCCATTTCACACCCACCCATAAGGTTAGCCAGTTTTTACATCACGATCAAGTCACTAATTCATGGATATTCCCTGCAAAAGCATATCCAGCTTACTCTAAGTATAATAATTATGCAAGCACACTTCTGCCCCACATTCTTTAGCCATAGATAGCCAATAACGGAGACTAGATATTTATTTACTAGGTACTTCATACATCTTATTCCTGTGCAGCAATTACTAAAGTAAATTGATATTTTTAAGTGAAGGACTGTCGCTCTTAATGAATGGTCTCCCCCGACGAGAATAGCTCAAATATGTTGTACTAGAAACACACAGTTTCTGAGAAGTGTAACTATTTCGCTGCCATGTCAACAGCAACGAAGCAGTTGAAAGCAATGTGTCATAGGCTGCTCCAGTGAACAAAGGGCGTACTCACTGCGATACATCAAACATTATTGATATACAGCACTCGAAGACGTTCTATACATACACGCATCTGTTGAAGTGATGAGACCATTATGTCTTCATTTGACAGTTTTGACAGATAGAATATACAGTACAGTCATTTTCTTGCGCTATTTACTAGTAGAACAGCTATGCATTCTTAGACAACGAGGCCTATGCTATAAGCCACGATATAGAAATCCGCGGTGCCGTTTACACCGCCAGTTTTGACAGTGTTACTGTTACGCTATAAAGAAAGCCCCGAATACCTGTGATAGCAAAATGTGCAAAAATGGCAAGTTGCCGCCGGCGTGATGATCGCCTCTCTGAAAAGGCCTTACCCGGCGATTTCTTTCAGCTGCAGAGAGAGCTGCTCAGCTGCCCCGCCTCTCCCTGTGCAAATCTCGCCAGTGATCCAAAGTTTTTAATATACATTTTAATACTAGTGTAGATGAGCACGGGGTCTCCGGAGCTGAACCACGTTGATTTCAGGTCCGGGGACCCCCTGCTTCCCGAGATACAGGCCCCGTTATGGGGTGCCGGTTTCTCCTATGCATTTAAATGGCTCGCGTCACGTGACTGTGGGATTTAAATCCATAGGAGATACTGGCACCCCATAATGGGAGTATAATGCGTGGTGCTAAGAACCGTGTACAGTCATAGTAATAATGAAATAATGATGGTAAATCCTGTGTGAGGTCTGGGATGTAATCTTGATTGTAGGGAGGGTACTGGGTGTGGTATCCTAGTTGGTAAACCAGCATACTGTAGATGGCACTCAAGTTGTCCAGGAACCCAAAGGCTAATAATTACCCCAATAGATAATACCCTAATCCCTTAACAGAATAATATAACCATGTAGCAAGCAGGAACAACTCACGAATCTGCTGCAGTGTCCATGTTGATCCCGTCAGACCTTCAAGGTGCGCCTCCGTCCGTGGAGATAGAATGCAATAGGAGAGAGAAATGGCAGAGCACAACTGGAATCATCCAAAAAAGAGAATTAGGAGGAAAGTGCGTTATCCATAAAAGGGTTTAATAGTCATGGAAGGAAAAAGGCAAGGCATTACCTTACAAACATGTTTCATGCTACATGCCTTGATAAAGTGCTCTGTGTAGCACGAAACATGTTGGTAGGGTAATGCCTTGCCTTTTTCCTTCCATGACTATTAAACCCTTTTATGGATAACGCACTTTCCTCCTAATTCTCTTTTTTGGATGATTCCGGTTGTGCTCTGCCATTTCTCTCTCCTATTGCATCCCATAATGGGGCCTGTATCTTGGGAAGCAGGGGTCCCCGGACCTCAAATCAACAAGGTTCTGCTCCAGAGACCCCCTGCTATAATACAGTAGTATTAACATTAAAATGAAAAATCGAAATAATTTGACACCATAGCGGCTATCCGCCATGGAAATGAAGCTGCTTTAATGACATTTTTACTAATTGTGTGTGGGAGCAGGGGGTCTCCTGAGATGAACCTCATTGATTTCAGCCTCAGGGACCCCCTGCTTCCCGAGTTACAGGCCTTGGTATTTAAATCCCCTGGTCACGTGACGTGGACGATTAAAAAAAGGTGGCGGTACTGGCACCCGATGCCCCATACCAGGGCCTGTAACTCGGGAAGCAGGGGGTCCTTGAGGCTGAAATCAAATTTTGTTTTTCATTGCCCAATGACTGATAATGTATTAATCTGTGCCCGTTTAGGTACAGATAAATACAGTGACAGCCAATGCATTTTTTGGCAAATACTTTTTTTCTATTGATTGTTGTTTTTTCTTTTTTTGTTTATTGTTTGTTTGGCTTAAATTGTTTGTAATTTGGATGGCTTGTTTTTATTTTATTTTCCGATTGTTTAGCGTTTTTAATTAATTGTTTCTTTTGTTGGCTACTAGTTTTAATTGATGTGTTGGCTAGTGGATTTATTAATTAATTGATTTGTTGGCTAGTGGTTTAAATTAATTAATTGATTTGTTGGCTAGTACTTTTATGTATTGAATTGCTTGTTTGGCTAGTGGTTTTATTTCTTGAATAGTTTGTTTGGCTAGGTGTTTACTGAATTGTATTCTTATGTTTTGAAATAACAGATTTTTTTATTATTGTGCTGTTTTCGAGATCAATAACATTTACCTATGTGCCTTACTATTAGGCTTTTTAGTTCTTTTATTGTTGGGGTGTTTAGGTGCTTGTGTATATATTTTATTATTGTGTATTTTTGGCCTTCATGCTTTTTGATTAGGTTGCCCATTGACTGCTATAGTGGCTTATGCCCATATTATATGAGCATGATATACCACTGTACCAATCAATGGGTATAGGGTGGGTAAAGTGGGCCCGGGTGGCTGGTTAGGTCTCCCTGGTGAATTGCGGGGAGGATGGGTTAACCCCTTAATTAATATAGCGGTTAATAACCGCTAAGGTGGTTAAGTGGTTATGGGCCATTAGATTGTATTTTTTATTGTATTGTTTCTGGCAACGGAGGACATGGACGGTGATGAGGATGCCCTTCATGCTGGCAGGAGTGAGTGCAAGTTTTATTTACTTTATGCAGCTGGTTGATATTTTATTTTAAATGGGCAAATGCACTATTATCCATATGTGGATAATAGTCATAATGCCCATTACTGTACTGTATGCATTGGGGGAGGGAGGGGGAGAGGTGTATTTATATCCATGTATTGCACTTTTTGTATTATCGGAACAGTATTGGTTCCACAGGCCAGAGAGGACCCCCAGACACCCACGGGGACCACCCGTGGGACCCCCAGACACAAATTGGGGACCCCCGAACACCCGTGGGGACCACGTGGAGGCCCATGGACACCCGCGGGGACCACCCGTGGACCCCCGCTGGTCTCTGGTATCAATCCTGTGCATAAAAAAAAATGCTTTTATGAGGGTACAGGTGGTGGGTTGTGTATTGGTGGTTAGTACATATTGTAAAGTTTATTGGGGGCAGAGGGGGTGATTGAAGGGCCAAGTACCATTTTCACTCACCCCTCTGCCCCCAATAAACCTGCTGTTGTTCCTTAAACCCTTCATTGCCTTAGTGGTTAGCTGCTAAGGTAATGAAGTTTCCTGTAAATGCATTTTTCATGCATCTGATTCATGCCAGGGGCCTCCGGTGCTGATATTAATGTGTATCAGCTCCGGAGACTCCCGGCATCAATCCGAGGCAGGAAAAATGCATCTCTCGGCACTTCTCACCACCCTTCTCACGGCAACTTTTCCTGGCGGGAGGATTTTGAGAGGAAATCGCCATTCTAGATCCTCCATTAGCCCCGATAACCTGCTCGAGGCCACTAGAATTGTACGAATGTGAAAACCTGCCGATAAGTGGCTTATCGCCGCTCGTTTGGCAATGTTTTTTTTCTCGCCAAAAAAAATGCCGAAAAATACTTTTATCGGCAACTATTTAATAGCTGTAGGCCTTTTTGGTGAAAAAGTGGTTTATCGGGGCTTATAGCATAGGCCCCAATGTTGGATGTAAGAGGTTGTCAAGTAGTTAGCAGTGTTGAGTAACACACTGACACTTTGCAGGGATGGTCTAAATAAAGTTGTATGAAACATAAGATTTTTCAAAGCTGTGACCCAGTTTTGCACTGAGGGAAAACAGATGAAGCTACTGAAAGCGTAATAGCCCATACAGTATTTACAAAGCAGCCTTCTGTCACAAGACACCTTATGATGCTAGAAGACCCCTTACTAGGGATGGGCGGAATGGTCAAAATCCGTTTTCCTGAATTTCCTGGGCTTATCATTCAAAATCCGCGGTGGAAAATCTGTTGACGGATTGTCCCAGTTTCAATCCGTACGAGTTAATCCAACACAGCCACTGGATACAATCCGGACAGAATTTTTAAGCATTCGAGCCACGGATTCCAGAATCTGTTGCTGGATTGATAAAAAAAAATCCACGCACGGATGGGGGGGAGGGGGGTCATAAGAGAGATAGATATAGATAGAGAGACGGAGGGAGAGGGGTAGAGGGAGGGAGAGAGGGGGGGGGTAGAAGGAGGGGGGGAAGAGATATTTCTGGGCCCCCCCTCACCATATGGATTGTCAGCGATATATATTTTTTTATAAAGTGGATCGCCCTTTTTGAGACTGATCCACGGAAATCTGTGGACCAAAGGAACTGACCGATCCGAGGCAGATCCAAAGCTGCATGAAAGATTTGACCATCTCTACCCCTTACAGCCTATTCGTGTGGTGACATAAAACCCTCTTAGTAAATGTGGCCCAAAATATTCGAGTGAGCTAAAAAGACCTTGGAAAACCACAGATATAAGAACAAATAGGGCTCTTAGAAAAAGGAGCAAACCAGATTATTTTGATGCTAAGATTAGGGAAAGTTATAGTTGACAGATATTTTGACATCCCATTATAACTTGTGCATCTAAATGCCTCCCTAACTCTTTCTATGAATACTTGCAAAATGACAAACTAACACACACAGGGCACAATAGGAGCAAAGAACTATGACAAATGGATAGTAGGCGGCAAATGCTCAAAATGACCTGATAAAATGCTCAAACTAGAGCGTGATAAATAGGCCCCTTATATATTTGCTCAACACGATCAATATATCTCTTACAACAGAAAACAAATGGAAATGTTTACTTTGATGAATGTGATCAGGGTTACAAAAAGATAGTCAAACTGTACATGTTTTTGAATTTGCACTCCACCTTTAGCCATTGAGTTCTCCTAATGACATGCCATATAGAGTAAGTCATGAGAACTGGCATGCCAGGGACATGACAAAGTGTACAGTATGGCACATTGTCTAGGGGGACATTTTATGAACGCGATTGGAACTTCCGTTCATGTCATCGGAGGGCTGGTTGAGACAAAGTGAACTTTACCCCAAGCAACGATTTGGTCATGATCCCGAAAACTGAGCGCCGAGGGTCTTCTGGCATGTAAAGGGGCAAGCTTCTGAGAAAATGTCTAATAAATGTCTCAACAAATATATATGAAATAATGGACAGGGAGTATGGAATAAAGTTCCTTGGTAGAAATTCTTACCATGGCCAATTTTTTTCTATATACATTATAACTGCCCACTAATATGGACTTGGTCTCTTTATTCATCTATGTGATAAAATATTCAGAGAGATGTAGATGAATATATAAAAAAAACACTTTGGTCTTTCTTATAGCTTTTAGAGTGTTGCCTTGAGAATCCCTTTGGGCAGGGTGTTATCTAATGGTGATTCTATGTACTGTAGGCAATGTCCACTCTCCCGCTCTCTGTTTTGGCCACCCAAGCTCCTACCTTTACACCCAGGCCCATACTTGCTTCTCCTCCCTCCCACCTCCCCAGGTCCATTTACCTCCCCTCCTCCCCCAAGGTCCATAACTACTCCTTCCAGGTCCTTATCCCGTCCCTTACACATAGGCCAATATCTCCTTCTCACCCCCCCCCCCCCCCAGGCAAATATCTCCTTGCCCAGAATCCAGGTCCATATCTCATTCCTTCCCACTGTCCAGGCCCATATCTCATTCCCCACTCCCCCAGGTCCATATCTCTTCTCTCCCTGAGCCTTACCTCCCCCTCCACCCCCCCCCCCCCCCAGTCCATAACTACTCTCTGGGCCCTTCTCATCCTTCCCCTGTCCCAGGTCCATATCTCCTTCTCTCCCCCCCCCTCACAGACCTCCAGGCACTGTGTGGTGGTGGGGAGGGGATATGGGTCTGGAGACCACAAGAGTTCTGTTGGCGGCCTTAGTTTCAAGCTATGCTATTGCTTAGTTCATATGTCTTTAATACACCTTTCTCAGATTGGTTGACTAGGTGAAACTGCTGATTTTTAAATGTAGTTGTCTCTTCATGCACAGAGTCGAAGAGGTAATACTGTGTGAGGCTCACAACTACAATGTAGAGATATGCTTTTCCTTAACTTAAGCTTTTCCAAAGACTCGAACCATTCAAGCATTTGGCAGTCTCCCACTTAGTTTAATCCCCCTAGGCACCTCATGCGTAGTCAGATATCTAGGCTGAAGCCCTAAAAATGTTTATCGAGAGCAAACCATACTGTAAAATGGAATTTTGAATGCACACACTCAACCAAAATAGCAGCAGCATAAAAAGGTTGTGCAGCAGGTTTCTCTGAAGTCGGAAAGGCCAGCATGATGAAGTGCTCAATTTGCTGCTAAAAAACACTTTCCTATGTCTTGTATAACAATGCAAAGAATATATTGTAGGCTGAAAATCTGCATTGACTCCTTCGCTCCTGGAGAGCATTGCAACACACAAGCAAACTCAAGATGCATCTCTGCTATCCTTTCATCCACGATTATATAATAATAATGTAATGGTATTTCTGGCCCGGCCTGACCCACCCAATCTCACATTGGCCCCTGTGGTCTAACCGGACCCCATTACAGTGTGAATATGCCTGATGGTGCACCTGATGGCTACAGGACTCCTGAGTCTCCCGCATGGTGGTGTGTGGGGAGGACCCGTCAGACAGGCAGCTGAGGTAGTGTGCTGAGTCTCACCTAGTTCCAGTGCAGCGCCTCCACCTCACCAGGGTCCCTGCGTCCGCAAGGGGATGATCCTGGCGAGGAACTCCTCCGTGGTGCTCCTCTCTGTACACTCATTCCAGATAGATACACGAGAGGGTTTCTGGCTGAACTCATCTTTATTGACACGGCAGGCAACTGCCCTCCACAAGGAGTATCTTCAGCCGCTCATCTCGCCAGTGCTCCCTTTAGTTAGGTATGTCACCCAGATCAGGGATTCACTATTCCCGCAGGAATCACTGTCCTGTGCCAGGTCCCTGGACACAGCCTCCCATGGAGTTACTATAACATAACTGACACTCTAATAGAACTTGAACTCCTTCCTCAGCTCTGACAAGAGCTGGAACTCCTTTCTCTGCAGAACAACTACTAAGACAGCAACTAACTTTGCAACACAGTGCTGTGCCTTATGTAAGCTTCTGAGGCTGACACATCTCTGACATCACTAACCATGGAGTCAGAGCATGTGACCAGTCCCAGCCATACACAGAGCACCCCACCAGGGTGTGAGGGGAAACCTCCATAATTACTGCTGGCATGCCCACACTTACCAGGCCTTACTGCCAACAGGAGAGATGACTGTAGGCATTTTACATGACCGCTACATTCTCCCCCTGGTGAATCCCATCGTCCTCGCTGGGACCTAAATTTGTATACCTCTTTCCAGGAAGCACTGTAACGGAAAACATAATTAACATCGCACAAATTTCCTCATAATACAGTACACATGAATACAGTCATCCGCCAAGCCCGCCCCGACCAGCAGCCACGAACCCGCGTAATGTCTCAGTACCCCCTTAGTAATAGTGATCTGGGTCAGGTTTCCTCACTTCCCGGTTACCCATATCCAGGACCGTAACATAATAATGCCTAGGTGATCCTCTCTCTGGCACATAGGTCACCCTATGTTTGTGAACATTTCTCCCTATGCTCCACACTCGCATCAGGGTGTCTATCCTTTCTTCCGCCTTCTTACCTACAATGTCGCTCCCCCTATTGGCTAAATACAGCTCGATAGTTTCTTGGAGCCACGTTTCCCTATTGTCCTCAATTTCATCCATCAGGGGCTCCGGAACATAGGGATACTCCAACCCATGGGATTTTTTATATTTGGCTATTATAGCCCTCTCCGCCCTACTGACCCTGGTCAGATCAGCATTACCTGCCCTCCCAGGTAACACCCATGATAGGGGCTCATCAGGATCGACTGGATCTGACAGTGTGTCGGGACCCATGGGCGCTATGTCTCTACGCTCCAGCTGGAACCACCTCTCCTGTAATTCCCTGTCCCTCTGCTCGGGTGTAAACTCTCCCTCTCTCCACCAGAAATCTACCACGTCCTCCCGCCGGATGAGGAACCGAGTACGGTCCATCCACGCGGAGTACCCTTCAAATAGTGGAGCCCACCACCGGGTCTCCTTAAATGGATTAGGCCCTGGTTCCCGGTCGTCATCAAACGAAAATACCCCTGACGACCTTGTGGATCGCGAGTTGAACCACCTCGAGGACCCCGGAGCCTTTACTGCCAGTTGGGGTGCTGTATCCGCCACCCTCAATTCTCCCCCTCCCCGTGAATCACCTTCCGTAGCTCCACTGAGCTGCCTCTCCCCAGTCCGTTTTTCCTCCCCCCCCAAAGGTATGTCCACAAGTTCCAAGCTGGGCGGTGAACCCGGTGACCATGTGATAGGGGTAGGGGCATTAGCTAGGGCATGGGGTTGGGTATAGGGGCATGGGACGGGACCCCACGGGGTTACGACCCGCTCCTGGCTGTCCGTAGACTGGTCCAAGGATGATGTCTCACCCTCCTCAGTCCTGAGATCGTCTCTCCGATTTCTGGGCAATACGAACGGTCGGGGACCTTCCTCCAATCGCCGAAGCGTCGCTGCTTCCCCTTCCTGGGTTCCGCCGTCGCCACCGGAAGTGACGTCCTCCCCGGAACCGGAAGCGTCGCCATCTCGCGTTGGACCCCCATGCGGGATCTCTTCTCCCACGACATCCGGTTGCTCCGCCGTCGCCACCGGAAGTGATGCCGTCCCTCCACGTGCGCGTTGGGCCTGGCGCGGCCCTTCCAGCGCTTCGCCGTCTGTTGTGACCAGGTAAGAGATAGGGCTTTTTGGCTTACCCATCCGCAGGGGTGTAGGCGTCTCTCTCCCATCTCCGCCAGGTCCTGGGATGGCGGGACCCCGTCGGTCGGATCGCCGATCTGCGGGGGACGTCCGGTCACTCACCCCACGGGGCGTCGTTCTCCCCGTCTGTCTTTTCTGCTCCGTCCTTGCTACCGCCAGCCCACGGAGGTCCTCATCAGAGTAGTCCCCTCGCCCCGACCTAGGGGTCTCGGGGCGGGGTGAAAGTCTCTTTGCCCCTGTCGCGGGGTTTAATCCAGCCGCCTCAATGGCCAGTGACCCAGCCGACTTGACCGGCTCCAGTCCCTTGTCTCCGGGACTCGCGCGGTTGATCCACAGCGCGCCCGGGGACTCAGCAGAGCGCCGTGTCACATCCACCGGGGGGTCAGCAGGCTGTATTGGGACGAATGTGGGCATAGGCCACAGATACAAAGTCCCGCAATGAGGGCAACGTGCCATCGTATTCACAGTACCTCCGGGCAGCCCGCATTGTAGGCAGAGCCCGACCACCGTCTCTGTATTGGCCACCCTCACCACCAGCACCCCGCCGGGCACTGAGTAGGGCTGGGTGGAGACCATGGTGCCCACAGTGGAGGAGCAGGCCATTCTTTGTACAGGAGTCACTTCCTGTACAGGTCTCTCCTTCTCTGTGGTTCCTCGCAACTGACTGGTGGAAGTTGCTGGATCCGCCACTCCCTGCTTCGGCTCCTCCCTTCTCTGACAGAGTTGGAACCCGCCCCCAGGGGTTGCAATAATGGGCGGGTCCCACAGGGGAATATCATGCCCCTTAATTAAGGCCGCACCTCTCTCAGTCCTGGTGGGCGCGGTCTGCGTTTTCGCGCCAATTTCCTCCCCAGAGCTGGAGTCCTCTCCCGCGGCTAGTTCCCGCCTTCTCCTTGCAGCAGCTTTTTGCACAAGGTACCTTTGCTTGCAAATCACCTCCACGGCCGGAACTACTTTTTGTAGTGGCGCCGTCTGGATATCAGTCCCTGGGCCCAGTGGGTGCATCCCCACAGGCCATAATTGAAAGTCACTCCCCCTGGTAGAAATCAGGGGAGGGTCCCATAAACTCAACGGTTGACTCAGCACAGGGGCTGAATTAGTCACTGTCCATCCCGGCGCAGCCATAGCTTTCGCGCCATGCCCCCCTTCAGGGCGGGGCTCTGCTGTTCGCGCCATTCCCGGCCAGCTCTGTGCAAGTCCTGCAGCAGCCATTTTTTCTGCGCCTGGCCCATGCGGTTTCCCTAGCAAGCGGGATCCGCCATTTTGGTTGGTTTTTGCGCCCAAAAAGTCCATTCGTTCGCTCTCCTCACGGGGTTCTCCCCCAATTATAACAATTTCTTCACACTCTTCAAGGGTGGCCCCTCGCTGTCCCATACAGGATAAAAACGGGGCAGCCATAGCCTTCGCTCCGCTCCAGAGCAGCCTGGTCAATGACAACTCGGCGACAGTCTGCTCTTCAGTGGGTTGCACGCCACGGGTGCCCTCCCCATCAGCCTCTGTCCGCCATTTTACGTTCTCCGCGCCACGCGGATCCTCCACTCTCTCATAACAGTTGTCGTACATGAGGCTCCACTCTGCGGGGCAGCCACCACACCGGTACAATAAAGATTAGCTCAGATGCACCACCACATGTGTACCTTATCTAGGTGTGACCCAGTGTTGCACTACCTCAGGCTAGGCTCACTCTCTCAGTGTCTGCTGTGACTCCTTCCTCCCAGTCTGTGCTCCCTACGGTGAGTGTCTGGAATGGCTAGGTACTCTGGCTGGCTCTGCCATGCAGTACTTGGGGCGTCTACCTGTCTTGGTCAGCCTAGCGCAGACCCTCTCCAGGACTCCTGACCAAGTTAACAGGCTGTCCCTTCTGGCATCCTACCAACTAGCACTGCCTCAAGGTGACTCCGTCAGCTATAGCCCGCTCCAGACCCCTCACTCCCTTCAGGCCCCTAGGTTGTCCCTGCGAACTGACAATATCCCGTCAGCCCCCTGACCACCCCTAGGTCCGTCCCTACGCAGCACAAAGTGGCAGCAGACACTCTCCCTGTTTCCAAGTGACCTAGCTAAAAGCCTGTCCTGTTGACGGATCTGATCTCAGCAGCTCGCCTCCAAATGTAACGGTATTTCTGGCCCGGCCTGACCCACCCAATCTCACATTGGCCCCTGTGGTCTAACCGGACCCCATTACAGTGTGAATATGCCTGATGGTGCACCTGCTGGCTACAGGACTCCTGAGTCTCCCGCATGGTGGTGTGTGGGGAGGACCCGTCAGACAGGCAGCTGAGGTAGTGTGCTGAGTCTCACCTAGTTCCAGTGCAGCGCCTCCACCTCACCAGGGTCCCTGCGTCCGCAAGGGGATGATCCTGGCGAGGAACTCCTCCGTGGTGCTCCTCTCTGTACACTCATTCCAGATAGATACACGAGAGGGTTTCTGGCTGAACTCATCTTTATTGACACGGCAGGCAACTGCCCTTCACAAGGAGTATCTTCAGCCGCTCATCTCGCCAGTGCTCCCTTTAGTTAGGTATGTCACCCAGATCAGGGATTCACTATTCCCGCAGGAATCACTGTCCTGTGCCAGGTCCCTGGACACAGCCTCCCATGGAGTTACTATAACATAACTGACACTCTAATAGAACTTGAACTCCTTCCTCAGCTCTGACAAGAGCTGGAACTCCTTCCTAAGCAGAACAACTACTATACAGCAACTAACTTTGCAACACAGTGCTGTGCCTTATGTAAGCTTCTGAGGCTGACACATCTCTGACATCACTAACCATGGAGTCAGAGCATGTGACCAGTCCCAGCCATACACAGAGCACCCCACCAGGGTGTGAGGGGAAACCTCCATAATTACTGCTGGCATGCCCACACTTACCAGGCCTTACTGCCAACAGGAGAGATGACTGTAGGCATTTTACATGACCGCTACAATAATAATAATAATAATAGCATGTTGTTGTGTAGCGCTTCTAGTTTTACGTAGCGCTTTACAGAGACATTTTGCAGACAGAGTCCCTGCCCCGTGGAGCTTACAATCTATGTTGTTGGTGCCTGAGGCACAGGGAGATAAAGTGACTTGCCCAAGGTCACAAGGAGCCGACACCGGGAATGGAACCAGGCTCCCCTGAGTCAGAACATATGAATGTTTTGTTCATTGTTTGAGGTCCAGTTACCAAACCTTAAAGGAGCAATACAGGTTCCACATAACCCCACTCCCACCCCGCCATTTTTATCTCTTCCTTCTATATCTACAGCATGTGACAATGTATAATTCTACATTCTTATCTAAACTGGCAATCGTTTGGTGCTCCTGTTATAAACCTGTTCAGATCCTGCTTGTGTGCCTAACGAAATGGGCGCCTTTCAGTTTCAATCAATCCTTCAGTCAGTGTGGCTAAGCAGCTACCATGTATCCTTATATCACTAAAGGTGATAGTATCTATTGTTACAGTTTGCAGCTCAAACTGCTGGAAATATTGACAACAAATGATCACAAACAGGAAAGTGTTGCAAATATCTTGCACTGCTGGAGAGATGTGCTAAAGCCTGCTATAGAAATCAAAGGATGCTCATTATATTAAAACTCATTAAAAATGGCATTAAGAGTTGAATAAAATATAAATAAATAAAACAGTCACGTCATATTACAGAACTGATTTTTTTTAAAAACCATAAGATTTCACATTTTGCTGCTTTAAGCTAAATTAAAATAACATCAGTCTTATATAGCCTGTATTGAAAATCTCATAACAATAATTCTCATAAGTGCCAAATTTGCATCTAGCCGTCTCCCTCATTTCAGGGCAAGACATGAATTAAAGTCAGGTTATTTAATGCTAATACAAAGTAGTGATAAATTAACTTAATGTTAACTTGATGCTAATGAGGCACCTGTATACTGTGACCGCTGGTTTTGCATATAATTAGCTGAGTGGATTTGAATTAAACTCCAGTACTATTTTAGGTAACCTAACGTTATTTGCCCTCATTTAATCGTGTTTAGTTAATCTGGGCCTAAGAAGGGTTACTGAAGGCAGCATGGAAGGGGGCTACAGTCAGGTGACATCATTCTGGATAGATTACAGATTCTCTAATACTATATGAAAGTAGCACAATGCAATGTTTTTAAACCACAGCACAAAAACGTAAAACACACTTACACAACTTAGATTGTAAGCTCTTCGGGGCAGGGACTCCTTTTCCGATTGTTACTTTCATGTCTGAAGCGCTTATTCCCAGTATGTGTTATATTATTATACCACGTGTATTACTGCTGGGAAGCGCTAAAGATGGCGCTTCTGTATATAAACAAAGATATACAGGCATACCCCGCATTAACGTACGCAATGGGACCGGAGCATGTATGTAAAGCGAAAATGTACTTAAAGTGAAGCATTCCCTTTTTTCCACTTATCGATGCATGTACTGTACTGCAATAGTCATATACGTGCATAACTGATGTAAATAACGCATTTGTAACAGGCTCTATAGTCTCCCCGCTTGTGCACAGCTTCGGTACAGGTAGGGAGCCGGTATTGCTGTTCAGGATGTGCTGACAGGCGCATGCGTGAGCTGCCGTTTGCCTATTGGGCGATATGTACTTACTCGCGAGTGTACTTAAAGTGAGTGTCCTTGAACCGGGTTATGCCTGTACTGTACATGCAAAAAAAGTATAGTAGGACAGGGGGACCTCTGGATTCATAGTGAACTGTAGGGAAGGGATTGGATTATTGGTCAATGTATATAGAACTGATGTCAAGTATGTAATGATGCCTCTTAAATGATTGCACAATCATCTCTAAATATATGTGATCCATATAATGTGATAGAACTGCTCCCCCATTCTATTTTCTGTTCCCCCTCCCTTATAAAACTTCAATAAAGTTTGAGTGCTAAAAAACAGAAAGTAGCACAACTCTTAAGTATATGTCATGGCCAGATAAGTTAGTAAGACTTTTCTTATCTTTTTCACTTGCCAAATGACAGTACAGTATACAGTATGTAGGATGTATGCATGCATATCTTTATTTATATACCTCTATCTACTGCATGTACATAGCGCTTCACAGCAGTAATACCCGTGACATAATATTGTAACACGTAGTGGGAATAAGCGCTTGAGACATTAAAGTAACACAAGGAAAAGGATTCCCTGTCCATATCTTCTGTTGTCATTTTCACTATAAAATCCATTTTTACATAAGTTAACGTTAAAAAGCATTTTTAAAAGGAATGGGAGTTTGACGGTCTGAGTTGAAATTCGAGCCAATATTAATATATGTGTGTGTGTGTGTGTGTGTGTGTGTGTGTGTGTGTGTGTGTGTGTGTGTGTGTGTGTGTGTGTGTGTATATATAAGAAGAAAAAAAAAAGAAAAGAAGCGCCCGCTCCATAGCATAATACTGTATGTAAATGGTTAATTTATTAAGAACATTAGTAGTCGCCAGGACTTGCACTCACATCAATTGTTAAAAAACATTGATTGGAGACAATCTGTGTGCGGTTTAGAACAGCTGGAGGATGAATCAACTTATCAAATACATGTATGTGGTGCTATGGTGGTGGGTGCCATTAAGTAGATACTCATCGTGATGAAGTAGGAAGATGATATGCTTGGGAGTCCCCTCTGTGTCAGAAGTGGTGGTGGGGTTTCCAAACGGCTAACACCCCTATCCGGCGTTGTGGGATGACCTTCGCCTGTTCCACGTGTGAGACTCCACACTCGTATTTAAACGAGTTATACATTTATATATAGCTTTTTGGTATATGCTATACGGTGCAGGTTTCTTGTCGCCTTTTTTCATGCACCATAACTTAAAATGTGTATGGTATATACATATATACATACTCACTACCGCACACACATATATACACACACACACACACACACACACACACACACACACACACACACACACACACACACACACACACACACACACACACACATATATGCTCACGAACAAATGAAAAATCTTTCGAAGTTTTGTTACAAATGTTGCAACAATTGAAAAAAAAAACAATTAAGCTCCAGCCACACCAACCAAAGCCAAAGCACCATTATTGTTTTATGGCAAAAAAAATAAAATTATGACAAATCAATGCTTTAAGTCATAATTTCCTAGGAAACCAATGAATCTAACCAAATCATCTGCAGATGATAACTTAGACTAGAGAATAAGAGCTGCTTGGAAGTAAAACTACTCTATAGATTTAAACCAATTAGACTTTCTTAAAACAAAAAAAAAAAACGGCTGGTGGCATTGCATGTGAAAGGCATAATCTAGGGAAGGTCTGGCCCAGACGTTCTGGGAGAATTTATCAGATCTAGGAAAGGTCTGGTCCAGACGTTCTGGGAGAATTTATCAGATCTAGGAAAGGTCTGGTCCAGACGTTCTGGGAGAATTTATCAGATCTAGGAAAGGTCTGGTCCAGACGTTCTGGGAGAATTTATCAGATCTAGGGAAGGTCTGGTCCAGACGTTCTGGGAGAATTTATCAGATCTAGGAAAGGTCTGGTCCAGACGTTCTGGGAGAATTTATCAGATCTAGGAAAGGTCTGGTCCAGACGTTCTGGGAGAATTTATCAGATCTAGGAAAGGTCTGGTCCAGACGTTCTGAGAGAATTTATCAGATCTAGGAAAGGTCTGGCCCAGACGTTCTGGGAGAATTGATCAGATCTAGGAAAGGGCTGGCCCAGACGTTCTGGGAGAATTTATCAGATCTAGGAAAGGTCTGGCCCAGACGTTCTGGGAGAATTTATCAGATCTAGGAAAGGTCTGGTCCAGACGTTCTGGGAGAATTTATCAGATCTAGGAAAGGTCTGGCCCAGACGTTCTGGGAGAATTTATCAGATCTAGGAAAGGTCTGGTCCAGACGTTCTGGGAGAATTTATCAGATCAGTACAGAGTTAGCCTATCACGGATTTTTTTCACTGATGGGTTTAACAAGAAATATTCACACATTCCAAAGTATTTTACTTTATACATCCAGCAGGTGTAAGCTGCATGAGAACAGAAACGTGTGTAAAAATACACCTACCACTCAGATTCAAAATTCTAAGTTTCTCCTTTTTCTGCGTATAAATTCTGCTCTTGTCTTCGCCTAGTATAGCACAGTACTATCCTGGCCAAACAATTGACATTGTTTTAAATTACCTGTATCTTGATGTTTATACTATAAATACTACACACATCATACATAGTTGACACTAAATTGGAATTAAATCTCAAACATGCAGAACATGTAAATACAGACAGAATTAACACAGCTCAAAAAAAAAAGTCAATATTGAGGTTATTCAAGATTGCTGGATCTAATAGTGCCATGCTTAACATAGGAAAATATGAATGCATTACAGTAATAACAGCTGCTTCGATGCAACATTGTAATGGTTTTATATTAACTGAGTGTTGTACAAAGTATCCACAAGACAAAATGTACAGTACAATTCAGTTCCTTATTATAAAACTAATTTTAGCTTCTGCAACAGAGCTAAACAGTTTTTTTTTTTTTGTCAGTTTATATTAAAAGGACATAGCTGCAAAAACAGAGAATAAGGCTGGATTAATGTCCAAGCAGAAAAATACTTGAACTGGCTGCAGAACAGCTAATATCTGCATAATCAGCAATCTGTGAACAGTGTTAAGTTCCCAGTGCTTTTCCCAAAATGCTAAAATATTCATAAACAGTGTCTGGGGGAATTCTCAACTTGCCAACGATCCAATAAATGTTTCTTCCTTCTCTTTCTCGGTTAGATCTCCATTTTTGCTTGTTTTGTTGTTTTTAAAAAGCAGGAGACACAAATCGTTACTGATTGTATTACCAAATAAATCAATCACGAGAAAACATTCTCCCGGGGGGGGGGGGGGGGGGGGAATAAGAGAAAGAAACAGATTGCTGGACTTATTTTAGGGACAAGAATAAGTCACCTACAGCTCTTTCTGTTTCCAATCCCATTGAAAGTCCCAGTTTAAGAGCACTGTGTAGAGTCAGTAAGCAGAACTATGCGGCTGTAAAAAAGCAGAATACTTGGACACTAAGGAAGCCACAAGGTCACATACCGTGAGTTTTCTTAACTATCAATGCTGCTTCACACAGCTGTTGGGAGACTTCAGCATGGATGGCCTTTTTCTGGCTGAAAACACCACTTAGAGCAGGAGTGGCCAACTCCAGTCCTTAAGGGCCACCAACAGGTCAGGTTTGAAGGAAATCCCTGCTTCAGCACCGGTGCTCAGTCTTGGATTGAGCCACCTGTGCTGAAGCGGGGATATCCTTCAAACCTGACTTGTTGGTGTCCCTTGAGGACTGGAGTTGGCCACTCCTGACTTTGAGCTGCATTCCATATTGTACACTTCCCAGGTGCCTGGGAAACAGAGGCAGGCAAGGAGAATCCGGCATGTGCAGCCAACACAACATAGACAAACCAATTCCTCAAAGTGCAGGTCTCCTCTAGGACAGAGGTACAAGGTAGAGCTCTACTCACAAGTTCACAATGCAATTTCTTTCATTTGTTGTAACAGCCAAGAACAGAGGAGGAACAACGTTTAGGGTCCCATATGGATCTTTCATCAGGCCTCATTTTGCTGACCATATCTTATTCGTGCTGTGACTGTGTAAAAATCATTATGTAAAGTAAAATAAATGGGGGGGGGGGGGGGGAGAATTACGATACAAATGCACTATGTACCATCTGTATGAAAATCATCTTAAAATTAATGTTAACAAGCTAAAGCGCTAAGCAGAAAACAAATGAACTGCTCACATCAATTAAGGGGAGCACTCTATCAGCAAACAGGTTGTTCTGATATATCTTCAGTAGCTTCCACATTATTGCTAAATTGATAACAATATTGTGGTATCATTTGATGAGCCAAAGGATATTTAGGAAATCCTTATGTCTACTCCAAGTACATCTGAATTCCCTTACTGCATAAACCTCTCCCACCTGCGTTGGTGGGCTATTCCACGAATCCACCACCCCTTCAATGAAGTAGAACATTCTCTCATGTCCTCTTGCCGTGCCATGTTCCAGCTTCAAAGCATGACCTCTTGTAGCACTTATCTTTCTCAGAAATATGCTTTCCTATTGTACTGTGTTGAAACCCATTCTGTATTTGATAGTTTCGATCATATTCCGCCTCTGCCTTTTACCCTCTAAGGCCTCGTCCTCGCTGCTCATGGCTGCACGGCGCGGCGCAGCGCGAACAAGATATAGAGGGCCGGCCCCGGCCACTGCCTGCGCGCGCCTGCAGAAAGCGCGATGCGTGACCACCTTTCCCAAAAGACAAGATTTTTGTGTTTTGGCGCGGCGGCCCGAGCGATGGCCACATCACGGTGGCGGTTCAGCCAATGAGGGTGAACCAGCTGCGTGACATCATGGCCGCGCCTCGGCCACACCTCCCCATCGTGAGTGATCTGAAATCTCCACTCGTGTGGAGGGAACGAGCGCCGCCAGGCACTCCGTCACGCGCGTGACACACTGGGACCATAGCCTAAGCCAGCAGTGGCCAACTCCAGTCCTGAAGGGGCACCAACAGGTCAGCTTTAAAGGATATCCCTGCTTCAGCACAGGTGGCTCAGGGACTATGCCACCTGTGCTGAAGCAGGGATATTCTTTCAACCTGTCCTGTTGGTAGATCTTGAAAACTGGATTTGCCCACACCTGTGCTAAGCTGTACAAGCTGTCCCTTCAACTATGTTACCCTAAACAGCCTTCAGTGGATGTGCGATGTTAGGATACCGGCTCACAGGTTCCATCTTTAGATGTCATGGGCAACTAAAGAAGAAAATACTGAACCCTAAAACCTTGTGTTCCACTTAATCTATGAAAACCTCACATTGTTCCATGAAAAGGCGCTAGAACTTGCAGCTCCTCCTCCAAAACCTGTAAGAAAACTATAACTCTAGTGCCTATATGTAAAGTAATAACTAAAGCATCAAACATTCCACTTGCACGCACCACAGTCCCACTGAACACACATACTGGTTTATTTAGAAGTCTTTGCGAAGAAAGAGGCCTGCAATTTTTAACCCAACACACCTTAGAGCTCCATTGCTTTCCCGGCACCCAAAAAGGGCCCCATAATAACACAGGGTCATTGGGCTTACAGCAGCAATACTTCAGTATATTCCTCTCTTTTCTTCTTATTTGTTTATTTAAAGCATGTAACAAGGTATAATTCTACATTTTTACCTAAGCCGGCAATCGTTTGGTGCTCCAGTTATAAATCTGTAAAAATCCTTATTGTGTGACTAATATAATGGCTGCTTCAGTCTGCGTAACTCAGCAGCTACAATGTATCCTTATATTGTGAAAGTAACATCATCTATTGTTACAGTTTGCAGCTCAAACTGCTGGGAACATTGGCAACAACTTATCACGAACAGGAAGGCTTGGGAGGTGGGCTATAAAAATCAAAGGTTGCTTTAAAGCTCATTAAAAATGGCATTAAGAGTTGAATAATAATTTAAAAAAAAATAGAGTATTATCTAATACTACAGACGTGATTTATTTAAAAAAAACAACATAATATTTAAAGTTTTGCTGCTTTAAGTAAATACATTTGAAGTAGATACATTGAGACTAATGTGCAGTGACTCACGTTTGTGTATTGTTGTATAAACTGTGTTGCATAAACATATGATCCTCACGATCGAGAATCACAAATGTGTTACTGTGGCAGCATATAAATACAAGCCTCTGTTATTCAAAGATACGTGTTGTGTCATATTGCCTGATCTCCGTCAAGCTCTCCACTAGCGGCCTAGCATATCGTTCACAGGGGAGTAGGGCCTTGGGGAAAATAACAAGGGGTTACATTAGGTCACACAAACATATCCTGCATACACTTTAATCACTAAATACCATATTATAGTGTATGATGTGTTCCAGACATTTATATGATCCATTACATATATATATATATATATTATATATATATATACTGTATATTTTTTATATACTAAGGTACTTTATCCACACTAAATGCATAATAATTCTTATTATCTTGTGGATTAAACATCAGGAAACATGTGACAGTGCCTAAAGGGTTAAATGAGTGAATTAACCATTTGTGGTATCCGGGATTTAGTGCATTTAAAACGGTCAAAAATCAGAAATAAAAGTTCCCATAGCATTAAGAAGGAAAGGAGTGCAAAAGTTCCTTAGGGAATAATGAAAAATTGAGTTTACTGTGTGTGTGTGTGTGTGTGTGTGTGTGTGTGTGTGTGTGTGTGTGTGTGTGTGTGTGTGTGTGTGTGTGTGTGTGTGTGTGTGTGTGTGTGTGTGTGTGTGTGTGTGTGTGTGTGTGTGTGTATGTTTCTTTATTTATATAGTGCCGTCTATGCAGCAGCAGGAGGGTGTTCTGGTAAGTGCATCTGCAAGGGGCCAGGTCTATGTATGAGGTGTACAGAATCAGCCACGGAGCTACTCATCTGCTTCGTTAAAGCTGCAGTTCAGGCTTTTAAAAAAAAAAAAAAAAATGATAGTTTTTTTTTTACTTCAATAGTTTCATGTGGGCAATCTCTACTTACCTAAAGAACTGCATAGCTGCTGGTCAATTCGTTCTCCGTCTATTGATCGGTAAAGTTTGGCGACATCTTTAAATATGGGGAATGTATTTCCTCTGTTTCTGTCACTCAGTGGAAGCTCATGAATATTCATGAGCACTCCTGCACTGACATGTGCAAGAGGGAGGGCAGGGCTCACAAATGGGTGTGTCAGGGCTTGTGACAGAACATGAAGAGGCAGTGCCTTAGCAAATGGCTGTTAAAATAGAATACAAGAAAATTGGTCTTTCAAAGTTGTTTTTATTAAAAACAGAAAATGCTAAAAGTATTTTTCTTACTACAGAACTGATTTATTAAAAAAAAACCACACATGCAGGATATTGCCTGAACTGCAGAGGTGTGTTGACGGGGTTAGCAGACTTGAATCATTTTGAATCCAAAAGCAACTAAATGACTCTTGTTATAAGACATAAAATGTAGAATATCCCTAATAAATTGAAAGCCAATTTGGGAGGAGCGCAGGGTTTCTTGGACATTTCTTATACCTGCAGAGTATTTAAGTATAGGCTAACTAAATACCACCAGTACACACTGTTCTGTTGGTCCCTGGAGCATTTTCCATATCGGCGCAGTGGGATACATTAGGTAGAGCAGATTTATGCTTTGTGGACACCTAGAGGGCCAGTGCTTTTGTGCATAACAAATTGTTAAAATAGCAATTTCTTTGAAAAAAAAAAAAAACCCTGTGGGGGATGTACAATTGAAACACTTTCCTTAGGGAATTAATTCATTCACAGAACACACAGCTCGTTATCAAGGAGGGGGGGGGGGGGGAGGTATACTGTCCCATTTCGTGCGGGGCCAAAATGTGCTCATAATGTCTACGACAGTTACTAACTGAATTTAAATTATATTTAAATTGCATATTGTAAAAAAATCACAAGATCTTTAAAGAGGCAATCCAAGCATGCAATTTGTGGGGCGAATTGTTTTAATTTTACCCCACTAATTTCAGCTCTGGGTATCCCCTGCTTCTGGAGATACAGATGGGGTGCTTGTAGATGCTCGGCTCACAGGGTGCGTGGAACTGCGGACTTTCAAAGCTCCTGCGCCCAAGCAAGCCGTGATGTCATCAGGTTCGGCTTCCTATTGGCCCGCGTGACGCCAGAGCTTTGAACTTAAAACCCCAGCTAGCCCCGTCGGAGCTGCCACTAGCACCCCATACAGGTGTAAGTACCTCCAAAAGTAGAGTGTCCCCACAGTTGAAATGAATGGGGTTCCGCTCCGGATGCCCCCCTGCTTCAATTCCCATCTTACATCAAAACAAACAAACATCACTAAAATAATTACTCCTTGGATTGCTCCTTTAAGCCTAATGTTGATTAATTATTATAGGTTGCAGATATCACTTTGTAATCAATAAATGTGTTTTGAAATTCAATTTCAGTATTTCAGTTCTTCATTATAAAAGTCTTGCACCAATGGGAAGAGGGATGGCATTATCCCACCTGCTGCTAGAGCCGATGGTGCAGGGGGTTTACTTGTGGAATCTTGGCTTTGGGTCAGTTAGTTGTGACCTTTAGTTCAGCAATGTCATGTGCATGTTGTAGTTTGTCCATGAAAAAGCATTGCGACCAATACAGTA